>NC_090239.1:24658726-24958726 GCF_024489055.1 Chanodichthys erythropterus
AAATAATCAGATCTTTTTCTAATACTACTAATGCACAACCTGGAAAGAACACTAATTAATTGGCCATTAAAACCTGGCTTGACTAATGCATCGGCACTTGAATAATCAAGAAACAGTAGGAATGCAATGTGCATAATGCAATACCTAAACACAAGGTGGTGCCGAGGAGCATGTGTATTTGGCATTCTAGAAAACAAGATGCATAGACACCGGCTCTGCTCCAAAACCTAGTGAGCTGCCTATGTAGGGACCAGGGAGCATTTTAAGGCAACATTAATGTAATGGCTGTTCGAAAAAAGATCATTTATGCCGCCTAGTAAGATGAATTCAAGGACAGTATGCATTCTTGAATCCAAACCTATATTGCATTAACAAAAATAAGAGATGCTGGACAAAATGAGAGAAATGTTGATTATGCACCTAATTTGTTCAATACCAAAAAAAAAAAAAAAAAAAAAAAAAAAGTAATCTAATTTAAAACAGTTTATTCAATATTAATATAATAAAGCGATGAGAATATTTTTGGAGCGCCAAAAATAACAAAATAACGACTTATTTAGTGATGGCCGATTTCAAAACACTGCTTCAGGAAGCATCGGAGCACAAATGAATCAGTGTGTCGAATCTGCTGTTCGGAGCGCCAAAGTCACGTGATTTCAGCCATTGGCAGTTTGAAACGCGATCCGAATCATGATTCGACACACTGATTCATTTATGCTCCGATGCTTTCTGAAGCAGTGTTTTGAAATCGGCCATCACTAAATAAGTCGTTTTGTTATTTTTGGCGCTCCAAAAATAATCTCATCGCTTTATGATATTAATATTGAGCCACTGTACTCTCATGAACTGATTTAAATATGTTTTTAGTACATTAATGGATCTTGAGAGAGGAAATGACATTGCTTCCTATGGAGGCCTCACAGAGCCAATGGATTTTAACTAAAATATCTTAATTTGTGTTCTGAAGATGAATGCAGGTCTTACGGGTGTGGAACGGCATGAGGGTGAGTAATAAATGACAGAATTTTCATTTTTGGGTGAACTAACCCTTTAAAATCAGTACAACTTTTAACAATCACATTCCACTTCCCAACTAAAATGTCTTGCATAATGTACAGTAAACATGAAAACATGGACATAAAAAACAACCCACGGCAACAGTGTTAAAGCAACACTGAAGGGCTCGTGTGAACGTTTTTCATGTTTACTCTACATTATGCAAGACATTTTAGTTAGACTAAAATGAAAAGTATTTTTTTTACAGTGTGCAAAATTGATAAAAACATTGCTATCAGATGTTATTTGAATTATGTTATTGTAATGTAAAATCAAGAGTACTAGAATGTTTAGTGCCTACATAAAAAAAATTGTTTACTGAGTGAATTGACTTAAAGAGGACCTATTATGCATTTTTCCATGTTCATCGTTCTTTAGTGTGTAATGTTGCTGTTTGAGCATGAAAAAGCTCACAAAGGACAAATTATTCTCTATATTAGCCTCAGTGTTTCTGAACTCTCTGAAATGCTTCCATTGTAATCTAGAGTTTTCTTCCAGGAAAAAACATGTCAAAATATTCCAAGTTTAAATAATTCATATGCAGAATAAAGGGGGCGGGGGCCTGGTTGAGTTCAGTGCTTCCCAAGCATAGACTACTTGGGCGGGTCGCCCAGGTATAATAACGGCCGCCCAAGTATATTTGGAGACACATTTTTGCTTTTATTATTTTTATCCTCTTATACTTTTATATCTGCACAAGATAATGAAACCATCTGCGTTTCGTACCTGCTCGTGATGTGTGCATCAGAACTGTTTGCTCCCGCTAACATACCCACGGGTGCTGCCTGTTGCAAAGTCACAAGGCGGCGCTGTGGCGCGTTCTACAAGCTTGCGCAACAGCGCTTCAGACTGCTTCAAAGTGATTCTCAATCAATGAAAAGCGCAGATTTATGCCAAACGATTGCTGATGAATTATTACAATGTCTACTTTATGGCCTTTATATAAAATGTTTTATACGGTTGTAAGAATCTGAAGGATCAGCCTGCAATAGTACAGACATTTCAAAATAAGAGTCCCGGTGTATTTCGGACTTGTTTATAATTAAAAGTCACACGCTAAGTTTTTTCTCTTTCTTTTGGGCATTATTGGTACTTTGCTTACACAATAAATTGTATTTAATTTCATTTCCATTTAATTCATTGTAAATTATTATAGTCTCCCCCACAGGAACAAAAAAGACTAAGAACATTATTTGACACATATATATGTATGTATGTATGTATGTATGTATGTATGTATGTATGTATGTATGTATGTATGTATGTATGTATGTATATATATATATATATATTTTACTAGTAAAATCTGTGTCCCATTCACTGAGAGAGACACTATATGACAGCAAGGAGAACATAGAAAAAGGAGAACCATTTAAATGCTGTAATTTTGCATAATTTACAATGCATAATAATGCATAATTTTAGTATGTAAATAAATTTTATAGTATGCTATGTAATTCAAATTAATTTCAATAAATAAAAATACTGTTAAAAATCACATATTATTTGTTTGTCACATGTAGCACACCGTGGGTAACAAACAGGAGGATTTTCCACCCGGCTACCACCGCAAGTATATTTCAAACCTGTGGGAAGCACTGGAGTTAGTTAGTAGTGTGTTGAAAAGGGTGGTTATGGTAAGGGGCCAATCACAACACAGTGCACCAGTTGACCAATCAGAGCACATTGTGCTTTTCAGAAGGAGGGGCTTCATAGAAACAGAGCGTTACTGACAGACTGGGAAGAGAGGAGCTGCAATAATGGAGAATATGAGGAAAATAATCAACATTCAAACATTAAAACCCGTTCTAGCAGAGCACAACATTTGTAGAAAAGCCCTTAAAAGGGACTTAAAATGGCCTTATTCAGAAAAAACAAGCAGTATGTCAGTTCATTCTTGCATACATCAATACATTCAATGTGTCAATTTATGCAAGAACAGATATATGAACAGTTGACACAGATGTTCGCTCTGCTCGGTTCATCTCACACAAACACACTGTGCTGCGTCTGGTCTTACTGGCAGACTTGGCAGGTGACGTCAGACTGCAGGCCTCCTGTGAAGATTTGGTCAATGATGCAGTTGCAGTGGTTAGGGTTGTTGGCTTTTTTCCCATTGTCATCTCCTTAGCGGACATGGAAGCAGCATATGAACACACACACACACACACACACACAGAGAGAAAGAGAAGGTCTGATTAGAAAGCAGCTCTCGGACTGCTGCAGAAACACCCCTCCCTTCGGTTTCACACTGCAGGAGGAAGAGTGAGGTCTGTCTACCGACTCTCCATCCATATCCTCCCCCTCACTTCCTCTCGGTTTGATTCTTTCAGCAGTGAGCTGTTCCTCCTCGCTCTTCCGTCTCCGTTTCTGAGCGTTTGCTCCCGTCGCCCACCGACTTCGACCCCGGTGCGTACAATGCGACAAGACTCTCTCGTTCGCTAGCGCACATGCGCAAGTTCAGAGCGGAATCAATATTTTAAAGGAGGAAATGTTTCATCCTACAGAGTCACGAATCTATACATGAATAACAAGCAGATCTTATGTGAGAACCGCTGACATGCTATTAAAGCACACTGAAGGGATCTTTATGAAATAACATGCATTAAATCTCACTGCTATCTGACAGATGATCCAGAATCATTTTTAATAGCTTGCAGTATGTTAAAAGTAGAGCTGCACGATTAATAGAAATAAAACCCAAGTTGTGATATGGCTTACGCGATTATCAACCTGAAATGCTGTGATTTCATTAAATAAATACATGCACTGCATGTTTCAGATGAAAATTCTCCTTACGAAATTAAGAAATTAGTATTGTAAATTTAAAGTTGTACTTAAAAATAAAATAGTTTTAGTTTTTTATTTTACAGTAAACTATATTACAGTACTAAAATTTCTTATTTTGTCCAATATATTTAGTAATAATCCTAATTAAGAATAAATAAATAATAATAATAATAATAATATTATTATTTTATAGTCATATTGCTACATATAAATGAAATGATTTTTTTTCTTAAATACTCAATTTTTTATTTTATAATGTTTAATATTTTTAAACATTTTAAACATTACAGTGTTTAATAAATCTTGTTTCATATTTTTATTTAGTAATACTAATGACCATAAAATAATATTGATTCTTTATCTATTATTATCATTATTATTATTATTATAATAATATAGTCATATTGCTACATAAAAATGAAATTATTATTTTTCTTAATCTATTTATTTTAGTGTTTGATATTTTTAAAAATTTTAAACATTAGTGTTTAATAAATATTGTTTCATATTTTTATTTAGTAATTCTAATAACATAATAAAATATTTATTATTATTATTATAATTATATAGTCATATTGCTACATAAAAATGAAATTATTATTATTATTATTTTTCTTTATTTTTTATTTTAGTGTTTAATATTTTTAAACATTTTAAACATTACAGCATTTAATAAATCTTGTTTCATAATTTTATTTAGTAAAACTAATAACCATATTAAAATAATATATTTTATTATAATATCTTATAATATCTATTTTATTCTTTCTTAAATACTAATTTTTTATTTTACAGTGTTGAATTTTTTAAACATGTTTAAAATCAGTGTTCAATAAATATTTTCATATATTTATTTAGTAAAATCCATTATTTATCTATTATTATTATTATTATAAATCAGAGATTGGGGCCAAATTATGTAGTCCAACAAAACTTTTTAAATTGTATTTTAAAATCACAACTGCAATTTTTAGCAGAAAAAAAGTTTTTAATTTATATATATATATATATATATATATATCAAAATTTGTGTAAGTTTCTTGATGTTAAAATGGTTTCACTATCATAACATTGTTTTATTTGTTTGATAATCCCAATCAGACCGACACAGCAACACCAGCTCCACCAATGGCGTGATTTTGAGGCGGGGCTGCTATTGTTTGTCCAGCCAATGGCAGATGATGTGCTGCAGAAATCACACACTTTATATTTAACAGTTCAATCTCAATTTCAGACAGCCTGAAGTGCATTCTGTTCCGGCTCGTCTTGCTTCCCGACAGCCGATTAGTCCTAAAATACAGCTGTCACCATTAACGCATCATGAAGCGTTATTTCATCATCTTTCCTGCTCGATACCACCCATTTCATCTGAAAAGCAGTCAGGTGGAACTAATATACTTAACAAGCTAATGCTGTGTTTTATTCGATTCGGAAAGATGGAATTAGTTGATTGGCTGCAGTTGATTGGCGTCTGATTGGCTGCAGTACCTTTGCAGTGTCTATGCAGCACATCCAGAGCAGCGATGAGGAACTCGTGAGCGTCCTGCTGCTCGTATCCAGCGAGGTGTCGTGCGTGAGTCCAGACAAGGTGCAGCAACCGGAAGGGAATGTGAGGAGAGCGGTGACCCGAGTAGAACTACAGCAGAAACACGGAAGACACAAGTTTTAAGACGCCACATGTGCAACGAGTACAATACCAGACAAAAGTTTTGAACGAACTTTTGAAAGGCGGCTACATTTATTTGATCAAAATACAGTAAAATATTATATTTAAATAATATTATGCTATATAAAATAAAATTATTATATATAAAAGTATTATTATATAGTCATTATTACGAGTCACCATTACTCCAATCATTACTCCAGTCTTCAGTGTCACATGATCCTTCAGAAATCATTCTAATATGATGATTTGAAACATTTCTGATTATTTTTTCAGTGTTGAAAAAAAGTTGTGCCGCTTCATATTTTTGTGGAAACTGGGATGCATTTCTGTGATGAACAGAAATTTCAAAAGAACAGCATTTATTTGATCAGAAATCTTTGGTAATATTAAAAAATGTTTTTACTGTCACTTTTGATCAATTTAATGCATATTTGCTGAATAAAAGTATTAATTTCTTTAAAAAAAAAAAAATAGTACTGACCCCAAACTTTTGAATGGGAATGTATCCCGGTTTCTACAAAAATATGAAGCAGCACAACTGTTTTCAACATTGATAATAATCAGAAATGTTTCTTGAGCAGCAAATCATCATATTAGAATGATTTCTGAAGGATCATGTGACACTGAAGACTTGAGTAATGATGCTGAAAATTCAGCTTTGATCACAGAAATAAATTACAATTTAATATATATTCACATAGAAAACAGTTCTTTTAAATTGTAATATTATTTTGAATTTTTTACTGTATTATGATCAAATAAATGCAGCCTTGGTGAGCTGAAGTGATTTCTTTTAAAAACATAAAAAAAAAACCTAAAAAAAAAAACTTAATTACTCCAAACTTTTGACTGGTTGTGTGTGTGTGTGTGTGTGTGTGTGTGTGTGTGTGTGTGTGTGTGTGTGTGTGTGTGTGTGTGTGTGTGTGTGTATACATATTAATTAGTGTATGTGTGTGTTTGTAGAGCTCTCACCTCCTGAAAGAGCTGAGACATTTCACACACTAGGCAAGAGTTGGACTGCATCTCACACTTGTGTCTGTCGGACAGGAAGAAATCCCTCAGCAGCGGAGTGTGTGTGAGAGCCTGAACAATACAGTTCATAAAGCATGTGTTCCCAAGGTTTATCAAACCCCTCAATCCTGAAAGAGAGAACATAAAGTACAGAGATCCTTAAAAATAAGGATAGACTGAGTAATTTTGCAGTTGAGTATGCTAAAACATCAAAGTTTTTAATTTATAACTTAATTTTTATAGTATTTTATTATTAATAATTTATATTTAGTCAAATGATAATATAGAGTAAATGAATTAGAAGTATAAGTGTAGCTATTATTATTAAAAATAATAAAATCATTATTATTATTATCCTCCTGGGACCCAGGAATAGACTTTTGTCCCCTGTAGTGGACATTATATTTTAGTGATTTTCTCTGACATCATACATGTCCTGTAAAGAGCACATTCAGGGCTTTGCAGAGATCCCAAATCTTGAGAGGTTTCGCCATGACAACAACAACTTCTTGGTCTTTAAATATGACAAAAAATTAAAATTAGCACGCTGGAAAATTAGCACGCTTTCCATCATATGGAAACATGATAATATTTTGTAATTATTTAAATCTGATTAAATTTTCAAATTGTTTGTTATAAATCAACATCTCAGGAAAATGTTATGGGGTTTCTAATCAAAATATGACTTTGTTACAAAACAGGACATTGATTTCATACATGTCCACTGTAGAGGACACCAGGACTTAAATCATGATTATCAGGCATTTTGGGAGATACAACAAGTGAATAGGGAAAGAAATTATATAATCAATATTCCTATTAATTATTACATATTATTATGAAAATGTTGCCAATTACTCCCATTATTACACTTCTTTTTTCATTGCATGTTGCTCCAAGAACACATTAATATGCAAATTAGATACAGTGTATAGATGCATTTTATGGTAAAACCCACACATGGCTATTTTACCCACGTATTGCATAAAGTAAAATAGTATATCAATTAATTCCATTATATCTTTCATAACATAGTTGAGAATCATCTTTATACAAAGTTTTGTTGAAAAAAAAAAAAAAAAAAAAAAACATCATGAAGCCTAAACATTGATTGGTGATTAAAAAAAAATCCCCAATGTTTTTGCCTATACATGTCATTTTATTCTTAAAACATTTTATTTTTCTACAGAGGACATATAACATATGAATAAAATAAAATGTAAAAAAAAAAAAATCTTCATTTGTTTCTTATGCTCTAAACAATGTAATGACGTGAAAAAATATTAAAATTCAAAAAACATTTTTTTTGTGTCTCAAAAAAATGATATTAATGTATTGTTTACTCTCATCACAATTTTTATTATGAATTTATTATTTATACATTATTATTAATACTAACATCAATAACAACGTAATGTTTTATTAATTTACTGTTATCAACATTTTGTATTAGTTATATATATATAGTAGTATATATATATATATATATATATATATATATATATATATATATATATATATATATATATATTTTATATAATTTATATTATATATAAATACATTTTTGTACATGAATAACATTTCGCTTAAATATATACTAATATATTAATTTGTGTGTATTTATATACACATATTAATTACACACATTACTCACACATATATTATACAAACTCAAACTTGTATTTTATATGCGATTATTTTATTACATTATATTATTATTTTATTTTATATGCGATTAATCGTTTGACAGCCCTAATATATTTTACATAATATATATATATATATATATATATATATAATACACCTTTATTAGCAGTTATTAAAAAGTTAATAATTACTACAATAATAACAACACAATAATAATTAATTTACTTTGTATTTATTGTTCGTCAATTTTATTAATGAATTATTCATAAATAACAACAATAAAAACATAAAATGAATGAGTAAAACGCATTAAAGTTTCAAAAATAATATTTAAAATAAATTGCACTTACCTGGAGGTTACATACATAGTAACCAATTTAAATAATGTATATATAGACTAATAACAGGGCATACAATTTTTATAAAACAAAAACACATGAAGAAAAGCCGTTCTCAGTGTATTATAGAGAATGTGTTCTGATGGCACAGGTCGCAGGGATACAATAATAGCAGTTTAACATACAGAGTTTCAATTCGATGGTTAAAATTGAGCAAACTGATCCATTTTTACAACGTAAACGCCCTCGTCTCAATCTGAAGCGTATAACCCCAGAAGACTCTGCATGGCCAAACTCAGCTGGCCTCCCTCTCTGTCAGATAGAGTCACTTCCCTGCTGTGCTGACGAGGGCAGCCATTCCCCCTCCCGCTCGTACAGTTCGACGGGTTACAGGAGGCCCGTGAGCTTTGGGATGAGAGAACAGACGGCCTGTGCTCTCAAAGGGTGGCTAAACGCCTTCGACTGGCCCTGCTCCAAATCTACAGCGCTCAGACATCTGCTCCTCACGCTTCTCAGAGTTTAGTTAAAGGAAGGGATGGAGGACGAGGAGAAAAAGAGACGCGACCAAAACAAGTAGCCCTGCTGAAATGCCAACAGTGAGAAAACCTGGAAAGAGGGAGAGAGAGAGAGAGAAACACGTCCGGCCTCATCCCGCGCCTCCTGCGGCACTTTCAAGTGCTAATATTTTATTTATGCTCACTAGTGATTGAACATCATATGTACGCCTGATCCAACACAGCACATCACTGCTGACAACGGCCCCCCGCTTCAGTCTCATCGCTGGACACTAGCGGAGCATCAGAACTAAATGTATGACATATACTGGGAAAATAAACTGTTTGTGCATCAACTGGAACAACATGAGTTGTTTGTATGCACTGCTATCGTAAGTAACTGATTCCGGTTCGGTTAATGATTCTTTTGAGGAATATTTGATAGCATTTCAGATAATAGATAGTCAGACTTATTTAGTAAACAATACTAAAAAAACAACAACAACAACAACAAAAAAGAATGTGATAAATGGTAATTTAAGTTTGACAGCACAACAAAACGGTAAGTTGTAAGATTTGCGTTTGACTCATTAAAAATTACTAACTCAAAAGAGTCATGAATAATATGGATCATGCTGTATGTTTTTGATTCACTATAAAACACTGGCTCTAAAAAGTAATTTGCTTAATTATAGGACAAATCTGGGGTTGCAGAGTCCCAAGTCCTGTTGTTACCAGAGTTCAACACCACATGCGACTATAGTTGGCTAACGATGCTTTTAAGAAACGCACCCCTGGTTGTGATGCATGTTGTCGATTCACTATAAAGAACCAGTTTCAAGAGTCATTTGGCTGGTCATGCTGTACATTTTTGATTCACTAAATTAGTTCTTGAACAAATGACTCCTTTGAACTCATTCTTGAACAAATTATGAAGATATCTCACTCTGGTCAAGCTGTATGATTTCGATTCACTATGAAGAACTGTATTATTACTCATTAACTTGAGAATCGGTCTAGACTGCTTGCGTTTTACGCATTGTATAAAAGCATCAGTTCAAAAGAGTCATTTGTCCAGGAATCAGTTGAAGTACACTGGTCGAACTGTATGTTTGTGATTCACTATACTCTCTCAAAAGAGTAATTTGGTTGAGAATCTGATTACTCTGGTTGTGCTGTATGTTTTTGATTCGCTAAAATAGTTCTTGAGCAAATGACTCTTTTGAACTCATTCTTGAACAAATTATGAAAACAACTCACTCTGGTCAAGCTGTATGATTTCGATTCACTATAAAAGAACTGTATCATTAGTCATTAATCTATCTAGACTGCTTGCGCTTTATGCATTTTATAAAGCATCAGCTCAAAAGAGTCATTTGTCCAGGAATCATTTGAATTACACTGGTCGCACTGTATGTTTGTGATTTACTATAAAAGAAATGACTCAAAAGAGTCATTTGCTTGAGAATCAGCTGGCTCACATTGGTCGTGCTGTATGTTTTCAGTTAAAAGGACTGGATCAAAAGAGTCATTTGGTAGAGAATCTGATTACTCTGGTTTTGCTGTATGTTTTTGATTCACCAAAAAGAACCAGCTCAAAAGAGTCACTCAGTTTGGGAATACGTCTACACTGCTCGAGCTTTGTGTATGATTTACTAAAAACAACCAGTTCAAAAGAGTCATCCGTTCAGGAATCAGTTTGATCACACTGGTCACACTGTGTTTTTGATTCACAAAAAGAGCCAGTTCAAAAAGAGCCATTTGTTCAAGAATTGTTTGGATCACTCCAGTCATGATGTATGTTTGTGGCTCACTATAAAGAACTGGCTCAAAAGAATAATTTGCTTGAGAATCTGAGAATCTGGTTGTGCTGTATGTTTTTGATTCACTAAAAAGAACCAGTTCAAAAGAGTCATTCGTTCAGGAATCGGTTTGATCATACTGGTCATGCTGTGTGTTTTTGTTTCACTAAAAAGAACCAGTTCAAAAGAGTCATTTTCTTGAGCACTGGACTAGTCTGGTTGTGCTGTATGATTTCGATTCACTATAAAGAACTGTATCATATGTCATTTGCTTGAAAATCAGCTGGCTCACATTGGTCGGGCTGTACGTTTTCAATTAAAAGGACTGGATCAAAAGAGTCATTTGCTAGAGAATATGATTACTCTGGTTGTGCTGTATGTGTTTGATTCGCTAAAAAGGAACTGGTTCAAAAGAGTCACTCAATTTGGGAATACGTCTATATTGCTCGAGCTTTATGTATGATTTACTAAAAACAACCAGCTCAAAAAGAGTCATCCATTCAGGAATCGGTTTGAACATACTGGTCATGCTGTGTGTTTTTGATTCACCAAAAAGAACCAGTTCAAAAGAGTCATTTGCTTGAGAACTGGACTACTCTGGTTGTGCTGTACGTTTTTGATTCGCTAAAAAGAACCAGCTCAAAAGAGTCACTCATTTGCTCCCACTTTGTGTATGATTCCCTAAAAAACAACCAGCTCAAAAGAATCACTGTTCAGGAATCGGTTTGATCATACTGTTCATGCTGTGTGTTTTTGATTCACCAAAAAGAACCAGTTCAAAGAGTCATTTGCTTGAGTACTGGACAACTCTGGTTGTGCTGTATGTTTTTGATTCGCTAAAAAGAACCAGCTCAAAAGAGTCACTCATTTGCTCCCACTTGTGTATGATTCCCTAAAAAGCAACTAGCTCAAAAGAATCATTTGTTTTCAATTCAGTAAAAAGAACTGGATCAAAAGTGTCATTTGCTAGAGAATCTGACTACTCAAAAGAGTCATCCCTTCAGTTTGATCACACTGGTCACACGGTGCGTTTTTGATTCACAAAAAGAGCCAGTTCAGAAAGAGCCATTTGTTCAAGAATTGTTTGGATAACCCCAGTCATGATGCATGTTTGTGGCTCACTATAAAGAATTGGCTCAAAAGAATCATTTGATTGAGTATCTGACTACTCTGGTTGTGCTGTATGATTTTGATTCACTAAAAAGAACCAAAAGAGTCATCCGTTCAGGAATTGGTTTGATCATACTGGTCATGCTGTGTGTTTTTGATTCACCAAAAAGAACCAATTCAAAAGAGTCATTTGCTTGAGAACTGGACTACTCTGGCTGTGCTGTATGTTTTTGATTTGCTAAAAAGAACCAGTTCAAAAGAGTCATTCGTTCAGGAATCAGCTGGCTCACATTGGTCACGCTGTGCGTTTTCAATTCACTATAAAGAACTGAATCAAAAGAGTCATTTGCTTGAAACTCTGATTACTCTGGTTGTGCTGCATGCGTTTGATTCGCTAAAAAGAATAGTCTGAAAAGAGTCACTCAATTTGGAAATCCTTCTATACTGCTCCCAACTTTGTATATAATTCACTAAAAAGAACTGGCTCTAAAGAGTCATTCGTTCAGGAATCAACAGACTCACATAGGTCGCGCTGTACATTTTCAATTCACTATAAATGAACTGGATCAAAAGAGTCATTTGTTCGGGAATTGTGCTATGCTATGCTTTATATTTAACGTCGTTCAGTTTTTAGTTGTTTCTGAATAGAAATCAATTTGTAGTTTGTGCAAAATGATTTAGCTTTTGAGATCTAATTTCATTTTACTGTTGCTGAAGCCTAGCATCAAGCTCACAGCTGATTGCTCAATCTTTAACGAACACGCCGAGGTTCAGCTTTGACACTTCCAGCAGACATAGCCTCAAGCTGTTGTGTCGTGATTCGTTGTGTCACCGGACGCCTCCAGTGTAGTCAGAGCCTGTAAACCAACAGCCATCTCACACAATATCCATCTGAATTCATCATACATGGGCCATATTACATCCTAAATGATCAATGGAAGTTCCGGCTCTCATATGGCTAATCGCATTAGTGCGTTTCTCTGGGCGTGAGAGAGGCTGGCGTTTAGCGCCTACACTGGGCCTGTGGTGCAGACGTTTAACACCATTACTCCACTGCCAGGCCCTCTGACTGAGGGGAAACAGGCGAAAATGAGAGAAGGGAGAGAGCCGAACCTCTGAGGAGGAGAACCATTATTTCTCTAATGGCCAAAGTCCATATCTCCTCATATTTGTGCGTGCACACACTTTATTCTTACTGCGCCATGGCATGCACACAGAAAAAAAAAAAAATGGATGAAAAAACGCTGAAACTGATGGCCAAGAAACAAAGAGTGGTCTTGGCTCCTGTGCAAACTGCAGTCTCCAGACAAAATCATTTGAACCCACTGGTTTTATACAGATGAGTTTTGGCAGAGCCCTAATCAACTGCTACATGCCGAGCTGTTTTATTGAACAGAGTTTCAGAAATGTGGCCTATGGGAAATGAAGTTCTTACCGATGGTGCAGTTTGCTGTGATTTTTCTTCGTTTGGGGTTGTGTCGCAGCAACTCCAGTTCTCGTTTCGTAGGCTCCCACATTGAATATTTCTCTCCAATACCTGATGTTTTAGAGAATTGGCACATTATATTTCATGCAAATCAAGCTAGAAATACATGCAAGACTTTTTTTTTTTTTTTACAGAAATGTATACTTGCTGCATTAAATTGAATAAAAGTGACACATTTGAAATAAATACTGTTCTTTTGAAATTTATATTCATCAAAGAATCCTAAACAAATGCATCACAGTTTCCACAAAGCACAAGTGTTTTCAACATTGATAACAACAGAGTATCAAATCAGCATATTAAAATTAATATCTGAAGCATCATGTGACTGAAGACTGGAGTAATGATGCTGAAAATTCACAGAAATAAATTACATTTTACAATTTATTCACATAGAAAACAGCTATTTTAAATTGTAATAATATTTCATATGTTTGTGTATTTTTCATCTAATATATGCAGCTTTGATGAGCAGACTACTTTTAAAAACATTAAAAATCTTACCAACTCAAATACATAAATGGCTGTCTATATATTCAAGTATGGTGTTTTAAATGGAGGTTTTATTCACTCACTCATTATTTACTCACTCAAATTTACTCAAACCCATAATTTATTTTTCTGTGCAACACAGTAGACAGCATTTTTGAAGAAAAAAGTCTCGTAATACATGATGCAAGATGCTTTTTCGGTGTCAGTGATATCTGTGAATGAACACAGGCTATGCTTAGAAAATAATAATACTTTTAGAACTTGACAAAAATAGTTAGAATGAAAAAGAACTACAGGTATAAAATCGCCTTTTGTGTTCCAAAAATAACAGTTTACAGGTTTATAACAAAATACCTGATAGAGTTGAATCTTTTGGATCAAACTTTTTGCATACAGGATTATTATTTTTGGATTTCATAAACTCTGCACATAAGAAGGTTTGAAAACTTTCAGCATTCAAAATGCAAATTGACAGTGATGACGTGACCTCATTGCAAGCCTGAAAACTAAACTTTCGTAAAACTTGAACGCTATTATTTTGAGGCCTTGCAAACAACAGCAAATGCAAACCTAGTTTAGGATTATGCTACATGTTGCATGTCGCACTTATGCATATTCAATAGCAAGCTTAAGAAAATAATGAAAAATTAGCTCTTATCAGTGGCACAAACAAAACACACACTCTCGGCCTCCTGTGGCTCGCAAAACAACAGTGTTGAATATTAATTTTCTGAATTAATGCCCCTTAAGCCACAGGCAAAGTTAAACTACATTATGCGAGAAAGGCTGCGTAAGAGGAACCCACCTTGCAATTTCCATGCTTTTCTTTGTTCTTCTTTGGCAATCTGCTCCATGTCTTTGTCGTATATGTAGTCTTGGCACACAAAGCAATATATTCCACCATACAAAAGGTCTATAGCTGAATAAGAGAAGGAGAGAAAGAAAAACAAAGGAAGGAAAGGACCTATTAGAGACCTTTTGGAGAAGTTGACGTTTGCATCTTCCCGTATCTGCCCTGTAAATATGGATGAGGCATTAAGGAAACATCCCAAGCATTGCTCAGTGCAGCAAATCTGCCTCCTTTAATAAGTGATGGGAATAATAATTAGAGTGCAGCACAGCGAACATCCATCGCCGCTTGTGCCACAATATCGTGTCCTCTGTGAAATGTCATGGAGAGCTCTGTGATTTCAATTGCTTTTACCTGTCAGCTTCTTCTTGCCCTGACTGATGCTATAGCTGTGAATGAGGAGTATTATTTAGGAATTATCATTCTCTGATGCTCATTCTCACACTTTAAAAAAAAAAAAAAGACTAATTTTAACTGTAAATGACTATAAAAATGCTACAGTGAAAATGGCAAATTCCTTTATTCTATATGGAGAAAAACTAATATATCTAGCCTTTACATTTCATGTAATTGTACAGTAACTACTGTTTTTGCATTAAACTGAAATCTTTTTTAACATTATAAATGACTTTACTGTCACTTTTGTCACTTATTTCAAATAAATGTTTTTCTTCACAACCGTTTTCGACACTGATAATAATCAGAAATGTTTCTTGAGCAGCAAATCATCATATTAGTATGGTTTCTGAAGGATCATGTGACACTGAAGACTGGAGTACTGATGCTGAAAATTCAGCTTTGATCACAGGAATAAATTACATTTTACAACATATTCACATAGAAAATGGTTATTTTAAATTCTAATAATATTTCACAATATTTTTACTGTATTTTTGATCAAATAAATGCAGCCTTTGTGTGATATCTTTTAAAAACAAATCATGTTTACATCCATTTTTGGAAGTGTAAAAGAAAAAATCCTCTTATTTACAGTGTAAATGTAAACATTTCCAATTCTGTGTGACACTTCATATTTGATGGTTTTTCATTTTCATAATTATGTTCCTTCTTAGTTTTTTGTTATCAGTTATATCCAAATTAGGGTTTTAAGTTGCCGCTCCATTTGAAAGCAGGTGATGGCGATTTAGCGGTAATCAAGGAACCGGCTTTACTGACGAAATGCGCGTGACAAAAGCATTCGATATATCGCCCAGCCCTATTGGCGGGTGTTAATAAAAACCTACTAGCCAGTTTGGCCGGAGATGCATGAGTCTCTCTTCTAATGTGCGGTCAATCACAAGGAAAGCACAAGCCTTTTCTCATTCGAGTTGCCAGATCTTGCTAGAAAAATCAGCGAACAAGAATAAGCCCATAATAAACCTAAATAAATCCAAATGCTTTATGCTGAAAATAAGACCAAAATATTGCAATCACGTCTGCTCACTTTAATAACTCAATAAACCCATTCGCTTTATGAGACTAACCTTACACATTCCATCGAATGTGTAAGGTTAGTGTGTTAAATTGCTGAAAATAACGAGGGTTTTGTCACTTTAATATTACTTTAGTCACAATAACGGATACCAAACACGAGACGCCAGAACATCGCTATGGTTTCCAAACTGTCAATCATCGCATTTTCGAGAATGAGTCCGTACACACATTTAACGATAATTTAGGGGATTCACTCCCGCATTTAAATGCGGTTGTCACTCCTGAAACTTACAGTGTGTACATGGCTGTGCGCAAACATGGAACAAAAGGAACCGATTTTTGCACTTTCTGTGCATATTTTGTTGTAAGCATTGTACTTTATATGCGTTTTTCATGCCAACAATGTTAATAAAATTATCAAATGCATTCAGTGGCACTCATAATTTTTCTTTTTCCACCGGAAAAAAATTTGGCTAGTGGAAATTCTGATTGGCTGGTGATCAAAAAAGTTAATTTATAACCCTGGTTATGGTGATTGGGTTTTGTATTGTTTTCTTCACCTTCTATATATTAATATTTACCTCAGCTTGTGGAAAAGCTACTTGTGATAAACTCTGATTCATCATATTTCATTCTCACTAACAATGGTGTTGTTAAAGTTATTGTCAGTATATGTTGAAGGTAATGCAGTTTTTAGCAGCAGTGTGGCCTTGCTATTTCAGCATAAAAGGCCTGTTGGATTTACCAGATATATATATATATATATATATATATATATATATAACATACAGGTTGTTCTGTACACTTGTACATTTTCACTGTGTTTTTACAGCATTATGGCGGCAATTATTCTGTAAAAATGACATGATTTTTTCAGTTTGCTATTCGTCCATTTCTCCAACCCTGCATTTGCAGTACCTGTTTTTCAGTTCCCATGGCAACCTGATGATGTTCTGTTTCACACAGACGCACTAAATGTTCGCAGGTGGAGCGAAGCAGTGGGTACCGGCTTCTATTTGTGACACGACACTAATGCACAGCCTGGCACAAGCCGCCGACAGGTGCTCGGACTATGAAGCTTTTAGTGGCTTTCAGTGCAGAGCGACCAGCGCCTGAATGTTTGCGCGGCTATTTTCAGTTATTGCAAAGGGACAGAAGTCTTATTGTGTGTGATAGCTGAACTGGCAGGACGCTAACAATCAGCACAGGCTTGTGGTAAATCTGCTCAAAATCGACCCCTTTTTACTTTCTAAATTAATGTGTTTAGTCTCATTGTGCAATATTATTATTTATTAGTGCAAGACGAGAAATGCATTGCATCATTTTTAATTAAAATGCAATGAAATTAATATTTAAAATAAGAATATCATATACTAATGACCACAAAAATATTAAACGATCTTTGTTATTTCCCATTGAAATATTTCTGTCACACTCACAAATGCATGTCATTATGGAAATTAAATGCATTCTGCTGTTGTCTATTTTTGTCCAAAGGCATTCTGCGATTGATATTTTCACGACAATACATTCCTATTAAAGATTCATTCAAACTTAAGTTAATGGTAGCACTTTACAAGAGGGTTCACTTCATTAATGTATTTGGCATCATGAACTAGCTTTAAACAACACTATATTTTGCAGCATTTACAGAATCTAGGTTGATTGTGGTTATAGTTAATATAAACATAACTTAAAATGTTATATTTAGAATTATTCTTAACCTAGATTAATAAAGCATGATTAATAAAGCATGATTAACATTGCTAACATGTTATCCTAGAATAGTCAGTAGGCTTTACTAGTGATAGAAAGCTTAAATACTGTCTTATTGTACAAAAGTCTTCACCCCCCTCAATGAAAGTCTATGTCTAAGTATGTTAAACCAACCTAATAATACCAAATTATGCGTTTATTTTAGGTGTAATATTTTACTTTATTCATTGTAATGTGTTACCATTTTGTTTTATTAATACTATTTTCCCCATTTTTCTTGGCACTAATCTTACCATGGTAAATGTAGCATACAATAAAAGCAATCGTTAACTTTAAAGTGTCATGAAACCCCGTTTTAGCACAGGTTGTTCACAGCAAAATTCTTTGTTGTATTTTGTCAAAATAACTTTCATTTGGAATTATTCAGCTTTTAAAGAACAAATAGAAGAGATGCCGGTTTCTCCGGTAGTGGGTGGAATATGCAAACTGCGATCTTATTGGCTGCCGCTCATCTATTACTGTCCCTGTTTTGATTTCAGCAAATCAGTTCGAGTGAACGCTGGCAACATGATTAATATTCATGAACCCAGCAGCTCATCAATCCGTAGTGCATTGTATATTGTTATTATCTTTTAATAATAATAATAATAATAATAATAATAATTACTATTACCTTTTTTTTTTTTAATGGCAAACAATATCTTAAGCACCACCAGCAGTCTAAAGTTCAGTTAAAATGACATATGCATTCATACATGGTTACCAAATTTTAGTTGTAATTACTAAAGTTCTATCATTAAATAGTGCTTGATTGTCATAATATTATAATATAATGCTTGATTGACTGATGTTAAGAGTGTACGTTCAGATATTTAAAAAGCTGTGCCATTTTACAAAGATAAGCTGATTTGGTGGATTCATATATTATAATATATGAATCCACCAATAAGAGACCACTTAACATTGATTTCTGAACTTGGAGTGGTCTCTTAATTTTTTCCATAGCTGTATTTTATATATATATATATATATATATATATATATAAAAAGAATGAAGGCATTTTAAATGTATTTTTTAAACCATCAAAATGTTAAATACTATGACTCATGCATGCTAGCTTTAAACAGTATTTAGATTAGACAAGTAGAAAAGAGAGAAGTTGCACAAGAGAATGAGGTGGGGTTGCATGATGCACACACACTCACACATCAGATGAATAAACCAAAAGCATAGCAGGCCTTCAGGTAACCATGGGAACCAGCACAGGAAAAAGAGGAAAGAACACCGAGATCAATCCTGACAAGTGTGAGCCGACAAAACAGCTACGGCAAATAGAGGGCGAACAGCACAATGTAATCTAAATAAATAGATGCACAAAAAAAATGCAGCGGATAGAAACGGTGGCTCATTCAGACTTAATTACTCCCCGTTCGTCTTTGGAGAATAATCACAGTTTTCCTCCTCAGGAGTGGCGCGCTCATTCACAGATATCCCTTGTATGGAGACTAACCTAATTAAATGTTCAATCAAACTCCGAGGGGAACACGGGGTGTAAAGACGGAGCGACGCCTCGACACCACCTGGGAAACGCAGCGAGACTCCAGCGATCGGTTTAACGTCTCTGTAACATGATACTGCGGATACACCGTGATGCCTACGGCATGATGAATGATAAATCATCACCTGGAGTAAAACAAATCACACTGGACCAGTGCCAAGGGACTCAGATTTGTTGACAAACACAACGAAAAATTACTAAAACTTTAAAATGAAAGCCGAAAAATAAAAGTTGAATTTAATGTAACACTGTTTAAAATGGCTTAGATCAAGGGTCTCAAACTCAAATTGGCGGGGGGCCATTTCTGTGATTGACACCTCATAGGAGGGCCATATTAACATTCAAGTGCAAGAAAGCGCAACATTTCAGAATATTCATAATATTACTAATATAATACTACTAATATACTAATATAAGACTACTAATATAATACTACTAATTGCAATGGTGCAACTTCTCACATCCAACAAGGTGCATGGAATAAAAGAAAAGAAAAAAAAAAAATAGTAATTTAGGAACAAAACCAACACTTATGGCATGGACTCCTGGAGGGGTCAGAAATAAACAAAAAACTGGAGCTATATCTATCAACTTTATTTTGCCAAAAAATAAAAATCTCTCATTGTTACATACATTATTAGTTTTAAACATTTAGTGGAAGTATTTTCACTTACTTTATGTTAGCCTAAATGCATTAAAATCTTGCACTGAACAATACTGAACTGAACAAATACAATCCCTGAATACTTTTGAACACTCATCTGTTTCTTGACAGACACGTGCTCTCACAGCTGAGACACGTTTGTCCAAGATGCCGTTTGAGCATCGGTAACGTTTAATGGTTGCATCGGACGCGTTTCGGTGGTTTAAATCGACGCTCGTGACTTAAAGTCGAGTGCTTTTACTGTGATTTAGGCAAGCACGCTCATAATAGGAGCGACGCGGTTGAGCGCGGCTCGTGGTTGCATAGCAACGACAGACGCCACTGGAGCGGAAGCGCATTGGAAAGAAGGAGAATGCGCGGCCCCTTATGTGACGCGATATGTGAAATGCACCTTAGAACGGCGACTTTTTCTTTGCATATCAGACAGGTAGCAACTAGAGAAGAATAATAATACAAATTTTGCGGGCCAGATTAGGTTTTATTTTTGAGATCAGTTGCGGGCCGGATGGAGGGGGAGGGCGGGCCGTAAATGGCCCGTGGGCCGGCAGTTTGAGACCACTGGCTTAGATCACATAATTTTCACATCTTTTATGGAGTTTTTGTCTACTGAAAAGTTTATTTTTTGGAAAGATATTTCATCTAGGGCTGGGTGATATATCGAATATTAGCGATAATATCGCAATAATTTTGACGCCGATGTAAAATTTGAAAATATCATGAATATTGAATATTTCAAAATTCAAGCATACATTCCCAATATTACATCCCCTTACATATTACCGCTAGACTATATTAGACTATGAACAACACAGATGTGGAAAGAGACCCGGGAGGGGATGATAAATTAGTCTCCAAAAGGAATGCACAATCTGTAATAAAGGGGTGGTTTGGTTTTCAGAAAATGGATACTAATCAAAATACTGTCATTTGTTAGGTGTGCAAGATAATAGCTACAAAGGGTGGTAGCACCACTAATCTCTTTCATCACCTCGAGCAGCATCCTGTGCAGTACGAGCAATGCATGAAACTCCGTGAGCCACCATCACTATCTGGTAGGCCTGGCGTCCCTAAACAAATAAAGCTGGTCGATTCATTCTCCTCTTGCGGTGTGCCATATGCGAGAAATAGTAAAAAGTGGGAAGAAATTAAATTGGCGGTCACGTTTCACGCAGCCAAAGATATGATACCTCTCAGTACCGTGGAAAAACCTGGCTTCAAATGGCTGCTAAAGACAATACAGACGATACAATTTGCCTTACCGTAAATACTTGTGCTCCTGAAACGGTATTTTAAATTTCGCGAACAGCTGTCACTGAAGCTTTCTCAGATAACGCACTTCGCAACCACTGCCGATCTATGGATGAGCCGAACCTGCGAACCCTACATCAGTCTTACCATTCATTTTTATTGATGGCTGGGAGCTGAAATCTGCTTGTGAAATGCACTTTCTGTACTTGTTTTGCACTACTTCAGTTCAGTTACATTTACATGTGTTCATTTCATGAAAACTTATTCTTTTTTTTTTTTTTTTAGCTACTTAAATTTGCACTAAACATTTTGTATTTACTTTGTAAAAACAGCTGTTCTATTTTTTTTTATGAGGGCAAAAGAAAATCATGTTTTTTATTATTTAAAAGCAAATGCAAACATATCGAGATGTATATCGAATATCGTAAAAATTCACGATATCGAGATATCATTTTTTTTAATATATTGCCCAGCCCTGATTTCATCAGCTGAACAATCGGATTGTTGTTAAACAGTAAAATGTATGTGAAAACTGAAAACAGTGTGAAATCTGAGTATGGCGAATAAAGTATATCAATGAAACTAAAGCAAGACTGGTTCATGTATTATCAAAGTCCCTTTAAGACAAGTCATTTCAATCATTTTTGAAACGCCTCTCGGGCATGCAAGTGCAGCTCCTATCACTTTAAATGGGGAAACATCAAATTCTCCAAAGCTGTTCACCATGATTTAGATTAAATTTCATATTTGAAATCACCTGACAACAACTGTCTCAAATTTTGTTTCTAAACGCTCAAATCATGACCAAAAATAAATAAATAAATAAAGCTAATGTGCATGTGCAGTCCTAAATGTGCGTCTCCATAGAGTGCCCCAGGGATGACGCGTATTTGTAGGCAAAATCCGGAAGCGAGTTAGCATTTTAGGACTTCAGGTTCCAACGCCGTAAAGTCTATGGGTTTTTTGAATGGGTTTTTGCTAAATCGCCTGAAATAAGGTCTGTGGTTAACAAAGCCTCTAAATACTTTCACGTTTTGATCTATGACATAAAACACACCAGTTATAACCCACTTGTGATTTTTTAAACTTTTACTGCGTCTTCAAATCGGCGGTTGCTAACAAATTGCTAAAAAGGGACTACTTCCTTTGGCAGGGACTTTAGACGTCATCATGACAAACCGGACATTTGGACAGCATTTCTCATGAAAAAGTGGATAAGTATTCATACACAGCGCAGATCATAATATCATAATCAGTGAGCATGTTTGTAAATAAAGTTTTTTAAATTCAGTTTGAGGAAGCTTGGTGATGACGACGTTGATCCGCGACCATGGTGTGCTGTAGTCCGTTTATAGCCTACTGTTAGCCTTTTATATCTGACGACTTTATATAGGCTTCAAAATCTATAAATAGTGTGTTAACTTGTAAAGATTATCTTGATAGACAAAACGTGTAAGTGTCATAACCCTTTGTTAAACACAGAGCTTATTTTCTGCGATTTTCCAAAAGTCTATTGGAAATATGAATAGGCTTTCAGTCGAGGGAACCCCTGCGCCGCTAGCTTCCGGGTTGGCCTACAAAAACGCGTCATCCCTGGGGCACTCTATTGGAAGTGAGCGTCTGACTATAGACTAGGGACTTTGGCAAATTTTCATTTCAATCATCGATAGGTTTCAAAATAGAGTAATCAAGTACTCGGGGGCGGGGCGTGTGTGCGGGGGGGCGGGGCATGGCCATCATGGAGATAATGAAAATATCTGAAGACTGTTAGGAAAACGAATGTTAAAAATAAAAATATGACATGAAAACGTGATTAGAACACTGTTGGATTGATTATGATGCAGCAATGTTATTAAGGAAGCATCTAAAAGGAATAGCTGCCTGAGGTAAGTCAGATAACTTAGATACATAATATAGATGTGACATTACAACTTGTATTGGCACAAAAGAATGCAAATGCCAGTGAACTTTAAGTTACACGCTATAGCGGGAGAGAGAGAGTAAGAGAGAGCTCCCGCCGTGATGCGCACTGTAGATTTCTATAAAGTTCTCATTATAATGCTATGTTTATGGCAGATATGTGCTTTATTTTCATCGACATGATTAAGTGATTCCATAAATCGGCTGCGTGTTTTCTAATGATATGAATTATGCAATTGAACAAATATGACGATAAAAGCACTGCTGCACTATAGCATCATTTTTTTTTTTTTTTTTTTTTTTAATATAAACATCTAAAAGCAATGACCGTCTCAAATAACTCAATATCGGGCATTGTTGAGCATGAAACTAGCATGTTAATAAATGCTGATATCCCGACCTCACAATTACAACTTTCTTCTGCAAAACATTTGCGAATGAAAACGTGAGCTTATTTTCATCTATCTTGTCAAAGTGAAGCCAGACATCACTACGTGACTTCACGGCCATTCTCTCTCTTTTCACGTCTTTTGACGCATGCTGTGGAAAGCTGAACAATTCGAGCTCAGGGTGCCGCCCAGAGTGCTGCTATAACCAAAAAACAAACATTTTGATCATCGTTTACATGATCGATCGTCACCGTCACGGTCAAGTACTCGATCGCTGTAGCGCATCCCTACTATAGACCATTAACAGTTGGCGACTGGCTATAAATTAGAAGGCGGGACTTATGCTGAAACCCCTCCTTTCTGAGAGCCTGCTCTGCTCTGATTGGTGGCCCAGTCAGTTGTGATTGGTCGACCGCTTACAGTGCGTGTCAGAAACCAAACACCCATCACCATAGCTGATTTCCAGTTTGTTTTTCTTGTTTTTTAAACCCTTCCCTCAGTCTCGTTGACTCGGATGTACGAGTGCCGACTAAATGCATCTCATATCAGATCAATTGCACATGACTATCTTTTCTCAATGTTATGAACAGCAGCTACGCTAATTATTCTCCATTTGCTTTTCTGTTTTAGGACATCAGCCTCAGTTTGGATCCAGCCTCTTAAGATGACCAACACCTATGAAAAGACGGTGCCAACTCCTGCGAGGACTTCTGGATCAACATGCACATTCCCAAATTTCTATATATTCTAATTATTGTTAACAGTAATTCTTTTTTCCAGGAGCTCATTGCTTCTAACTTCAGTTAAACTGCTAACAGTGATTGTAAATTAACTGCCTAAATTATTACATTTTTTGCTAACTGCATTCTTTAAATTGTAATGTTGACATGCATTCTCTGTAAAGCTGCTTTGAAATGATATGTATCGTGAGAAGCTCTATACAAATAAATGTGAAATGAAATTAATTGAATACTGGCGGAACCTTTGAAATGGGCTGAACTGGTCCTAAGCCCTTGATCACTAGGAATCCGCTATGGAGTAAATTTTTTATTTTATTTTTTTCCCTTAGGAAATTGTTTAATGCAGCACTCTGTGTGTATATAGGTGTGTTTGATTTGTTTTAAATGTGCAAAAATATATATAATCACAGTTGTTTGTGGTGGGGTAAATTAAACGTGATATGCGGTGACCTCACAATTGTGTTGCATTGTGGTATATGGAGCTGCCTGAAGTGTACATATGAAGACAAAATTGAGGGAGCGAGGGTCTGTCCATATAAACTTCCCTCGTCCACTTCACAAAGTGTAACGCACTTCAAAATGGTGCTTAGGGAAGTTTGCAAGTGTGTGCCTAAAAGTGGAGTGGAACGCAGCCCATATCTGAATTTCAGCTCTTCCTCAGCACTTGATACACAGCAATACGATCAGTAACGATGGCGTCAGTTTTACCGTATTAATCTCATCCTTTAGAAGTGCATCAAAGTGGATTTGCTTTGGCAGCAGAAAATAGCGTCTTCTCGATATGAACAACACGAATCAAACTCTTCCAGTCTCAACCAACTTTAAGCCAATGAATTATGCAAATGAGTTATAAACCTGCATAGGTTTGAGCAGGAAGTGAGACTGGAATTACTGATGATTCGTTTCAGGCAGTTCAGAATCGATTATTTCTTTGGGAAACAATCGTTTTCAACTGTCCAGTTGCTAAAGTGCATAATTAGTCAACTTTAAATTGGTCTTTCTTTACTAAAACAACTGATGTACAGAATCTGGATTACATTTTTTCATTTTCAATAATGCATTTCACTCTGGTGTGCGTCACAATATGGAGGAATCTGTGGCTATTTTCATGGCATTGCAAACTATTGGATTTGTTCAAGAAACTTGTTCAAGTAATCAATCGCTTAAACGGGTGACAAAGTCCAACAGTAAAACACTATGAGTCAGTGCGGCCATGTTCTCCTCTCCCATTTTAGCTTCTTTATTGACTGTTCATGCCATCTGTGACAAAGACTGCCAACTGCGTTACAGAAAGAATGCTCTTGCTCTCCTTTTCGAAAATAAAGCTAATTTTGGATAATTCAAAATAACACCACCACATTTCTGGCCTACTTTTGAACATAAATGTTTAAATATCTTTTTGAGCACAAACTCCTTGGTATGAAAACCTACAACATTCTTTTTAATGAATTTCTTTAATCTACAATGTTTTAATGTATTTAGTTATTTGTATTGGGAGTAACCCACATGCAACGTTCTCAAGTTAGATATTTGGCATGTTTGCTGCTCGTCGTATCATGGGTGGGTCTTCCTCTTTGAAAACACAAGAGGAAATCCTAAAAGATGGCAGACAGAGATGGCAGCTTCATATCTCTAGGTAGAAAGTAATTAAATTCATTGTGTAAAGCTCAGGGGTGATTTGGAAAAACCCAAAACCTATGAGACAGGTGGGTGATGAACTCTAAGCCACCGCTGGAAGCAAACACTGCAAGTCACACAGAGTCAGGGACTATTATCCTCTCGCACACTATAATTACCCACATTCCGTCTGTTTGCGCTTCTTATTTGTTTGTTGTCGGAGGGTGGCACCCCTCCTCATTAAAACAGAGGGGATAATTACATGCCACAGATGCATTAAGAAGCTGGGAGATTTCCAAGACCCCATCCAAACATCCACAGCCGGATTTGTGCACTTGCTGCCTCTTGCTTGCGAATACGATCAGAAAAGCTTTTTTTATGGCTTTTGGAGCTTTTGGATTTTGGTGCAAGTATGGCTGGGGTATTTAATTAAACCAGAATATCTCTATTCTGCATTCAGTATTCCGCGGCGTGGAAAACACGGACATAATCAACGGAACCCAGTCACAGAAACGGAATTTACTGTACAAACGTGTAACATGGAATGTCACAGAATTTGGCAAATTTTGGATGAATAAATTAAAAGTAGGGCTGTACAATTAAATAAATCATGATATTTTAAAAAAATTGACTAGTGTCTGTGAATATTAAAGAAACTCAAAGTTCAAATTGAAGAAATTATGAGAAATATATTTGTAACACTTTACAATACAGTCTCACTTGTTAACATTAGTTAATGCATTAATTAACAATAAACAATATATTCTCATAGCATTTATTAACCCTTGTTAATATTATTTAATACAAATGTTCATATTAGTTCACAGTGCATTAATAATGCATTAGTAAATGTAGAAATTAACATTAACTAAGATTACAGTTAACACAACTTCTACAGCATTTATTAGTTACATAATTTCAACAAATGTAACCTTATTCTAAGATATTAACAACATCTGACTGTTGTACAGTCGAATGTACTTCTCAAAGTAATAATAATAAGAAGAAACATTTTATTTAGGAGTATCATAAGTTTAAAACATGGAAGAAAAATTAACTGTAAATAATAAATACAGGAAATTTAAAGCAGACAACAGAACAGAATTTCTGAAAAACAAATACAAATTTTACTAAATTATTAAGTTGTTAAAGTTGATTAGGTATGCTTTTTGATTATTAAAATGTAATCAAACCATTAAAAAAAATAAAATAAAATAAAATTTAAACAGAAAACATGAAATTTTGTGGCCCAAAAATGTAATTTCTGATTAATTGTTGTTAAATTGTAAACGCTTCATAATTTAAAATAATTAGACATGTTTCTTGATTAATAACATTTAATTTAACCATTAAAACAGAATCCAGAAAAAAAAAAAAAAAAATAAAAAATTAGGGGGGGGGGGTCTACATTTTATAGGGCCCTAAAAATGTAATTTTTATAAAAAAAGACATAAAATCATATTAAATTGTATACGTTTCATGATTTCTATTAATTAAACATGCTTTTTAATTAAGAACATTTTATGTAACCATTAAAAATGATATAGAAAAGCACAGAACTTGGTGGAAAAAAAAATAAAACCCTAAAATATTTACCTCAAAACTTTCCTACAGAGCCTTGAATCACCTGTTGTGACTTTGTGTCCATTATTTATCGACTCTGAGTTTAATGGTCATGTGTGTTCTGCACGAGTCGTGCTCATGTGTTCTATTTTCTGCTAATGACGTCCGTCCGTGTGGGTGTGTGTCTTACCTTAGATGTTGAGAAGCAGAAATGCGTACGAGTAAGTCTTTGTGAAGATCTTACCTAGGTTGTGTCTCTTGTTTTTGGCGTGCTCGTGGATGTGTTTCTTGCTGAAACAGCCGAAGAACACACAATGAAGACAGGAGTGAAGTCGGTTTAAATGAGCTCCACACATGTGACATATACATGACTTCGCCTAAGAAGAAAAGAGAAAGAGATACAGGCGTTTAGTTACGTTGCCCAGATGCACACTGGGAATGTGCAACATAACTGACTAGTTGGTAGACTGTCTGGATGACTAGTTAATTAGAAATAGTTCTGGAAGTAAAAACCAAGTGATTTTCTCAATGGAAAAACCTTTTGTTAAGACAAATCTACCATTTTTAGAGGCATGGACAACAATTTACTGCACAAAACTCTTAATGTCCTCGAAAAAAATTGGATAATACATAATAATAATAATAATAATAATAATAATAATAATAGGAAACTTGTACAGCAGAGGATCTGAAGTCTTGAAATTAATTGTTGAAGGTGGTGATTTTGTTGCAGAAGCAGTGCGTTGATGGCTATAGCAACAGTGTTTTAGAGAGAGAATGAATTTATGAAACAAAATCTTTACATTTTGCATGTTGCATGGTATAGGGTCCTTCCTTTCCCACTTTGGCTGAAATTCACCCATGCCGAATTGTTACTTCACATAACATCTTGGTTTTAGCTATGTTACCATGTACCAATAAAATGTACAAAATTTCATGATTTATAATAAATGTCAAATTTCATGATTCTTGATACCATTATATGCAATAATACTAAAACAAAACATTTTAATTAAATTAAACAGTAATTTTAAACTAAATTAAACGTAATATCTCCGTTTGGCGCGGTTGCACCAGTTGCACCGCCCTGTGTGATGGCATGTCTCAACAGGTTAAAATAGTCTACTTTCAATAAAATCCCCAACCTATTAGGAATACTTTTAGCGGTGTTAATATGTGTCATAAGCAACTGAATAGCTAATGCGCATCTAAAGGGAACGCAAGTGTCTCGCTTATAATAAACCCATCTAACGTATCTCAGTCGGACGCACTTTCTACTAAATATCCGAGTCTTGTCTTCACTGGACAAAAAAATAAACTGGTACATTTGTCTTTCTGAACGGGTGCATAATGATGATGTTTTGAAGTGTCCATTGTAGCGCATTACCCCGTTCACTATGACACACTCATGACTTGTTTAATCTCTAAATGCAGTTTAATTTAAGGTCTAAATGCAGTGGGTTTTGACTTGTACTCCTGTAACTGAAGATGAAGGTCTTTTCCCATGTTATGCTTACAGAAGCCACACCCAAAACTCTCGCTACTGGTTGAGCTGGAAAGTGATTGACAGATCTGAGCGGTAGCTCTCTAAGTTTTGATATGTCTCTGGGAGACTCAAAGCTTACACTTTTGAGGGATACGCCATATATTACTAGTAGTCAGTGAACCATAAACTGGGATAAGAGAATGCATTTTAACATAAATCTTAAATACTTTAATATCTGCATGAAATTGCGAAGAAAAAGCCAACCACAATATGACTAGATAACTAGAGGTTGACCGATATATCGGTTTACCGATATTTTCCCTGATATTTAAGCATTTTACCATAATCGGATATCGGTTTTGTAATATCAGATTTACCGATAAACGCCGCCATCTTGTGGGTGCATGCAGGATTGCATCTGAGGGGAGACGAGACAACGGCGCGCACATGTAAAGTATACTTACCTTCAATTAGTAAACTTTATTTAACAACAGCCATCAATGCACAAATTAGATGTGTGTTACATAAATGTCTGAAATGTAGCTAGGTTATGCAGCTTGTCTCTAAGAAATAGATTGAGCGATATCAGTTTAAGAATAGTTCTGTGTAAATGCATAGATAAACAGCACTTTATCAGCACATTTCATAATCTAGAACGACATTTACATTATTAATAATTCTGATAACATACCAGTTGAGAAATGCAATAAAATACGATGTTTTGTTTGTTATATTTCAATATTCCTGAGAATATTATTCAGTTATTAGGGCCCAAGCGAAAATTCGCGCAGGGCCCTCTTGTTCTTCTAAGGATTATTATTTTTTTTTTTTTTTTTTTTCCGTCTTCCGGGGCTTTTTGGGGGCCTTAACATGCTCAAAAACTCTTGAAAATTGGCACACACATTGGAATCCGCGGCCATTAGGACGCCGGAGAGGCTGGTACCCGGGCGTGGCAGGGGGGCTCGACAGCGCCCCCTTGAAAAAAGTCTGAAAATTTGGTCCATATATTAAACATGCTTGCACGTATTAGTATGAAACTCGGTACACATATAGACCTCATCGGGCCGAACAACTTTCGCGCTCTAAGTTAATCGCCACGCCAACAGGAAGTCAGCTATTAAGGGTTGTTTGAAAAACGCATGCTCTGGAATTTGATATACTCCTCCTAGACGATTAATCCGATCGCCACCAAACTCGGTCAGCATGAAGTCAAGACACTGATGATTAAAAATTGCCAGGGGATTTTTGATATCTTGAACGGTTTGGCCGTGGCGAGGCAACGAATTTATGGCGAGAAAAAGGAAACAGGAAATGTGTTATAACGTCTTAATACATATATTGATCTTTATGAAACTTCACGAGTGTGTTCGTTATAGGAGTCTGATCACATGGATGTGACTATTGTGAGTCAAAGTTATAGCGCCACCAACTGGCAGCAGGAAGTGTATCACTTTTTGAAATGTTTTGAGATCACCCTCTTATTTTTACCTGATTTGCTTCAAACTTCATCAGTGTAATGTCAATACACAGCAGATGTAGACCTATGACAGGATTTTTGATATTTGAAATATTGTTGCCATGGCAACAGGTCAAACTGTAATAATATTCTTGAGTGTTTTTGAGGCTCTTAACATGCTTCAAATTGCATGAAACTCGACACACACATCAATATTGTCAACCAGTAGACATGGACAAAGCCATAGAAATGGGCGTGGTGGAGGGGCTCAGTAGCGCCACCTTTTGACAAAAGTGGGGGGTTAGTTTTTCCTACAGTCACCAAACTCGGTACACATATTATTCTCATCAAGCCGGACAATTTTCTAATTTACATTCATTAGCTCCGACCAACAGGAAGTCAGCTATTTTGGTTTGAATGTTAATTTTTTGAAAAAACAGGCTATGAATTTTATACTACTACTCCTACAGGGTTTATCCAATTTACACCAAGCTTTTTTAACTTGTTGCGAACACATTGAAGTTGTTTAATTGCAAACGGATTTTGGATATCTCAAACGGTTTGGCCGTGGCGAGGCAACGAATTTATGGCGAGAAAAGGGAAACAGGAAATGTGTTATAACTTCTGCATACATTGATTGATGTTTATGAAACTTCAGGAGTGTGTTGGTTGTAGTAGTCTGATCACATGGATGTAACTATTGTGAGTCAAAGTTATAGCGCCACCAAATGGCAGCAAGAAGTGTATCACTTTTAAAATGCTTTGAGATCACCCTCTTATTTTTACCTGATTTGCTTCAAACTTCATCAGTGTAATGTCAATACACAGCAGATGTAGACCTATGACAGGATTTTTGATATTTGAAATATTGTTGCCATGGCAACAGGTCAAACTGTAATAATATTCTTGAGTGTTTTTGAGGCTCTTAACATGCTTCAAATTGCATGAAACTCGACACACACATCAATATTGTCAACCAGTAGACATGGACAAAGCCATAGAAATGGGCGTGGTGGAGGGGCTCAGTAGCGCCACCTTTTGACAAAAGTGGGGGGGTTAGTTTTTCCTACAGTCACCAAACTCGGTACACATATTATTCTCATCAAGCCGGACAATTTTCTAATTTACATTCATTAGCTCCGACCAACAGGAAGTCAGCTATTTTGGTTTGAATGTTAATTTTTTGAAAAAACAGGCTATGAATTTTATACTACTACTCCTACAGGGTTTATCCAATTTACACCAACCTTTTTTAACTTGTTGCTAACACATTGAAGTTGTTTAATTGCAAACAGATTTTGGATATCTCAAACGGTTTGGCCGTGGCGAGGCAACAAATTTATGGCAAGAAAAGGGAAACAAAGTGTTATAACTTCTGCATACATTAATTGATTTTGATGAAACTTTGGCTTAGTCTTCGTTGTACAAGGCTGATCACATGGATTTGACTATTGTGATTCAAAGTCATAGCGCCACCAACTGGAAGCAGAAAATGTGTCACTTTCAGCATACATTGAGATCACCCTCTTATTTTTACCTGATTTGCTTCAAAATTCATCAGAATAATGTTAAAACTTGGCACATGTAATCCTTTGAAAATGGGAAGGGAGGAGGGGCTCTATAACGGCACCTTGTAGTGCAGTAAATGTGGAGTGAATTTGACATAGTCCTTTGATGTTTAACCGTTTTAAGTGCCTATTGCCCGCTGTGCACAGTTGCCCTGAAGCCACCGGGGTGGCGGTGCCACCGGGCTTGGGCCCGCCATCGCTGCTCGCAGCTATATTTTAACATTTATTCTTCACTCTTTAGCCTATTAAACAGCTATATAAAACTGTAGTTTAAAATGAAGTATTACATTTCTGCAAAGTTGATATGACTCCTGTCTTAAATTTATTTTCTCCATTTGAAAACATTAGACATTCTACATTTATTTTGCTTATTGTTAACATTAGTGTTGCTGCTGATGCTTTATATAAATAAAATTTTTGTAATATGAAGATTAAAATTAAAAATTTATTGGTGTAATAATAAAAGTTTTGTTTTCTATGCAAGGAGGGAGTGATTGTTAAAATGTTTTATTCAGTTCATTGGTGTTGTAATAGTGTCAAAAACAGAAGTAGAACAGTAAATAAATATCAGTTCTGCATATCGCTTATCGGGCACATGAACATATCGATTTCGTATCGGTTCTAAAAAATTAATATTGGTCGATCACTAGTTTTGATGCATCTCAGGAAGGCTCAAAGCTTACACTTTTGAGGGAATGGCATATTACTAGTAGTCAATGAACCATAAACTAGGTTAAAAGAATGCATTTTAACATAAATCATTAATACTTTAATATCTGCATGAAATTGCCAAAAAAAAAAAAAAAAAATATATATATTATATATATATATATATTATAGCCAACCACAATATGACTAGATGACCAACCATCTGTTCCCATTCCTGATTCGTATTCACGGACTATCCCAATACCCTGATCTCCAATTTAGTGCTGTAGTGTTGCGTTTAGATCACTAAACAGCTCCAGTGTTTAACAATTCGCTCTGCTTTTACCTCCAGACTAGCTATTTTTGTAGAGACCCCATTTTCAGCTTCACATCTCGCCCTTTCATTATTCCCAGGTGACTCGCCACCCAGCAGACAACTGAGAATAACCATCCTACTGCATGAATGGAGCGCCAGAGCGCCAAACGTCAGGTGAGATGAGAACACAGAAAGAACTGGAGCACTTCTGCGTGTTTATTACGATGGCTTTAATGAAAAGCGACTGTGTGCTAAAACCGCCATGGCCTGAAGTCTAGAGAGTAGGATGGCAGCAAGGGACGAGGATGTTACAGAGAAAATATACATGTAATCATGCTCACATGTCATTATTAAACCAAAAGAAACCTTAACGTTCCCATTAGAGTTGAAAGAAAACTGCGGATGTGTCGGGAGAAAAAAGAGAAGGGAAAGGCCTTGTTTTGTCCGTCTTTCATCAGAGTAATTTGATCGGAGACATTGAGGGAGAAAGGCCTGCGGTAAGGTGAACTTGGCAAACATATGATACAGTGTTAAAGATACACACAACAGCGCAACAAACATCTTTATGGGATCACTAGAGCATGACGGGGCTATTGTCGGTTTTGCAAGCTGCAATAAACGCTAATATCATTAAGCATTACAGCAATATGGTATTCAAAAGATTCTAATGAAATGGAATGGTTAATTACATGGCCGAACATCTCGACCCAGATCCATTTTGTGAGCTGAAGAGCTTTGCCACACCCAGACTCTACAACACAGTCTGGCTGTGATGAGCAGAATAGTGCACTAGTTGTCGCAGTATAGTGTAGATTACATGTAGTATGCAAATTATCTGTAGAAATAAAGAGTTGATGCATAACAGAACATGCAATACAATGCAATGTTCTTGACACGACCTTCCACTTCTGTTGTGGCAAAAGCCACTAATTTCTTTACTCATTTGATCAAACTGCATTTTTTTTTTTTTTTATGCTGCATTAAAAATAATACATTTTATTAAACCTGCAACACGAAATCATGGCTAGATTATATAAAAGTTGTAAATTCTAAGTTGAAAATCCATCTTTTTTTTTTTTTTTTGTATAGATCTTATTGTGAACAATTCATCTGCATATGTTCGGATTTTAAAAATGTTTTGTCCTTGTGAAGTTATATCAAAATATAACTATCGTCCAGTGAAATGACAGGCTTTTCTCTGTTGATGGCAATATGCATAATTTCCCATAAATCGATCATTGTTTAAAATAACGATCAATTAATTGTCAACCTTAACCTCTTAAAGGGGACCTATAATGCCCCTTTTAGAAGTAATATAAGTCTCTGGTGTCTCCAGAATGTGTCTGTGAAGTTTCAGCTCAAAATACCCCACAGATCATTTATTATAGCTTGTCAAATTTGCCCGTATTTGGGTGTGTCCCTTTAAATGCAAATGAGCTGCTGCTCCCGGCCCCCTTTCCAGAAGAGGGCGGAGCTTTAACAGCTCAACAACAACAAAGCCGGAGAATCTCACGCAGCCAAAATGAGGATTGTCAGTAACGGTGTTCAGCCTTACATTGTTCAAACCGGAGTCGACACTGATGGAGAGACTCAGGAGGAAGTTACAACTTTTAGACGTTTCTGAATGGTTAGTGGATTGATTTGATTGAGTTGATTCAACTCATCCACTAGCATGTGCCGTCATGTTCATCTTTTGTGTTGAATTGACCCTCGTTTGTGAAGCAGTCCGGCGTAAAATGTCGGCATGACAACAACACTCTACTACAACAACTCTTCCTCTTCTCTAAAGCAGCCCAACATGGCCCCGCCCCCTTTGTTGTGAGTTCTCGGGGGCGGGGTTTATGTAAATTGTAGGGTTAGTGATGTCACCAACCCAGGAAGAAGCTCATTGCAGTCCCTACCAGCCGTTTGTTGTAGTTAGTGAATTTTTTAAAGGAAAATATCTCCCTTTGCATTGAACTTTGAGCATAGCAACTTTGAAGATGTTGTTTATGCTCAACCACCCCCTTAGCTATAAACAGGAGGCTCTACCAAATTATCACAAACAATAGTTGTTTGTTAAAATCAGGAAAAAATAAATCAATCGTATCGTTCATCCCTATCATGTACATTTATAATACTATACTTTGTGTTGTACTACCTTAGCTTTAAATGACATTATAATAGAATATTTATTTTGCTATAGGGACAAATGGGAATGCAAAAGTTATATTTGTTGTAGTCATTCACCACTCTAGATGTTTACACAACTATAATGGAAAAGTGGAAAGGGAACATACACAATGCCTTAAAAACTAAAAATATTTGCATAGAGCAATGGTGTGCAGTGATCTGAAGAGTAGCGTTTCATTCTGAACATCTCCACACCTCCTGATCACACTCTACAGGCGTCTTTTCTCCTTCATCCTCCGATGTCTCCTACTCTCGCTCTCTCTCTCTCTCTCTCTCCTGCCTACACACACGCAGCTCTGTGCTGTCAGCAGGCTCCTCTGGTCTCTCCTGTTGGTGTTAATTCTGTAATGTTGAATTAGATCATGCATTGATCTGGACCTCATCTAAGATGTGGATCTGAGGCTGAAGAACAAGCCTTTGAAGGATCAGCTTCGTCCTACAAGATCCACTGCAGGCTACACGCATAGCCTATTTTTGCAGCTTTGCTGGCATACATTTGTAAAATAAAAGCCATAAAAATGCTACAATGACAAGGCAACAAACAATTTCATGCAGTCACCTGCAAAGATAAAATAAAATAATAAATCAAATTTAAAATAATAAAATATTTTTTTATTTAATTTAAAATTTGTATTATATTTGTATTTATCTCTCCTGATTTATATTTTTATGTATCCCTATTATTTTCTAAAATATTTCATTTGATTTATTCTTCCGATTATAATATAATATATATAAAATAAAAAGGAAGAATAATTTTATATTTAATTATTTTTACTAATGTGTCTTATTTTATTTTTTCAATTTCTTTAATTTTGATTTTATATTTTTATTTATCCATCCTGATTTATGATTTAATTTTTATTTATCCCTCTTATCCATTTCATTTTCCTATTTAAAAAAAAAAAAAAACCTTTTAAAAGTTACATTTTGTTTTTAATAGGGATAATATAGAAAATAAATAATAAAAAAAAAAAAAAAAATTTATATATATATATATATATATATATATTTTTATATCTATCTCTATATATCTATCTCTATATCTCTATATCTATCTCTATATCTCTATATCAATATCTATATCTATATCTATATATCTAATCTTTATCTATATATCTATATCTATATATCTATCTATCTATATCTATTTATATCTATATCTATTTATATCTATATCTATTTATATCTATATCTATCTATCTATCTATCTATCTATATATCTATCTATCTATCTATCTATCTATCTATCTATCTGTCTTTCTATCTATCTATCATCTTTCTATCTATCTATCTATCTATCTATATATTTATATCTCTATATCTCTATGTCTATCTCTATATCTCATATATATATATATATATATATATATATATATATATATAAATTATAGTGTGTGGGTGTGTTTAAATTAATTAAATATTTAATAAAATACAATATAAAATAAAATATGAGGGATAAATAAATATAAAAATGGATTTTGTCATCACTAAGGATGTGCAAAACACTTCAAATCATTAAAATGAATATTAATATAAAAGCAGTATAATAATGTGCAGTGTTTGATGGTTTCATTCGTTGGTGTACTGTGAAACATTCAATGCAACCAACGCAGTCCAATTCACAAACAAATGACACATATGAGCTGGTTCTTTTTAGAGGAATCAGAATCGAATCAAAACGAAAATAAAAATCCATATGAATAGAGAAACAGAGTCCACATCTTTGCTAAAAGAGAGTTCATTGAAAGTGCGAGTTCTCTGTGGGCCAGATGACATCAGACCAGAGAGAAGGGTTCCTCTGTTAGTCATGGAAACCAGACGATGATGCTGACTCAATAAAACAGGCATCAAAAGACGGCGCGAGTCCAGCCCCAATCGCTCTCATTGGACAGATCCATTATGAACAGCAACAAAGCAGCACTGTCATCCATCGTAATGCATGTGCCTTTCAGTCATTCTGGCTACTCAAAGATGAATCAACATACTAAAGGAGAGTGTCAAGGATCAAGCACCATATTTTTCATTGGTGCTCCATGCAGACTTGCGTCAGACAGATGTCTTTGGCAATCGCATCACATTTTATACCACATGGGCTGAACGTCAGCGTATGTCGGCACCCCTCTCCGACTAATCACACTGCAAGGACTGTAATAAATCACTCCAGTTTGGGATAATTTGTGTATAGTTAAAACTCTGAGTGTTGCAAAATGCTTTGAGGTCAAAAGTTATGCAGTTATTAATGCATTTTGAATAGGGATGCTCTAAAATTTTTTCAGTGGGCCCTATATTGAAAATGCAGTCCAAGTGAAAACATGTAGGTGAATCCCTAGTGAAAAATTACCATTTTTATAGTGTATATAGGGTGTGCACTATATATATTATATATATGTGACTGAAACCATAAACATATCGAAACAAAATTAGTTTTGAATAACTTTCAAATACTGTAATTATTGTGCGTTTGTGTGTGTATATATTATATATGTCTATGTAAATATATATTATTCCTTTTTGTCTAATATATACCAACCATTCATAAGGATCAATAACCACAGTGTGACTATAACCAGCTTTCGAACCGCCAATCACATCAGCTCTCGCAGTTTCTGCGGCAACCAAACATCCAATCGTCGGCTGACTGCTGTGTTTCCAAGATCACAAGTGTAGTAGGAGGCATGTGGGTGATGAGGAGAATCAAGGGAGGCAAGAGACATGAAAGAGGAGAAACAAAAAAGAGAGACAGAGAGGGAAGGCGCTGATGATAAAGGATGGATGACAGTTCAAACACATGCAGATGAGGTATGTGAACGCCTCTAAGCTGCCTTGACTGTGATAAGCCTGCTAGAGGCTAAATAAATGAGATCAGCTGAGAGAAAGAGCAGGCATGTGAGCGAACGCAAAGGGAGTGTAAGACTGATACTAAAAAGCTGGAGGCAACACCACAACGCAATTAGTGGAGAGGCCTTGTCAATTACCCAGAGTCCCCTTCTGCTGAAGGACTAGTTCTGAATGGGAAGGACGTTCACGGTTTTCACTTAATCCCAGAGTCTATCCCTTCCCTGCAATTAAAAGACTCATCAAGATCTGTAACAAAGAATAGTTAAACTGTAGTTTCTTAAAGTAATTAAAATTACTTGAAAATAATGATGCATACACACACACCGATGAGCCAAAACATTATGATCACCTGCCAAACATGGTGTTGGTTCTTCTTGCAAATTCCTCCATTAACGTTAGTTGCCTTCATTATAATCCTCTGATACGTGCTATTGAAAATTGCTGCGCGGCATAAATTATAAATAGCCTATATATTAGACAGTATCTTAGCAAAAGTCCATTTCTTCATGTTTTCTTCCATTCAAAAAGTTGCATCATACCAAAGTCCCTTTAAGACAAGTCATTTCACTCGGCGGCCATCTTTGAAACGCCTCTCGGGCATCCTGGGCATCATGCAATCTCTTTGAATGGGGAAACATCAAATTCTCCAAAACTGTTTGCCAACCTTACGATTAAATTTCATATTTGAAATCACCAATGAAATCTAACAACAACCGGTTCATAAATTTAGTTTCTAAACACTCGAATCATGACAAAAAAAAAATGTATTTTTCAGGCTGGATCAAGCTAATGCGCATGCGCAGACCTAAATGCGTGTTTCTTCGGAGGCATGCCTCTGACTGTTTCTATAGAAACCGGTGATTCTAACAGCCGCTGAAGTGACACGAAGACTTTACCAGTCGGCGATTGCCTCTTATTTAGAAGGCGGGACTTATTCCGCCATATTGCACGTTACACGTTCTCCCATTCAAAACAATACGAGTGACACGTCTTGTGTTATTCTATAGTATTTGATCATACATGACGCCAGCGTGCTCCGGCCTGGAACGTTAAGGGCAATGTGAGTGTAGGCCAGTGGGGGAGTGGGGAAGGGGGACAATCACGCTCGGGATCGGTTCAAGGCAACCGTGCCTAGTGTGAATACACGATCCATGATCCGTGGCTACTAGGGGTGTGACAGTTCAAATTACTCACAGTTCAGTTTTTAATCACAGTTTTAGGGTCAAAGTGTTGCTATTCCGTCAAGAGCAGTGATTTATTTCCATGTATTTTGTTGTTTGATTAACATTACAAACACAGACAGCAGGAATATTAGGCTGCTGTCACTTTAAGAGCTAATGCACAGATCCAATATATTGATACTACTATGTTTTCTAGGATACTCACCAAGACGGGCATGTTGACAATTTGTGTGTGAATTTGTCCGTTCAAGCGCAAGATTTGAAAGAGAACAATATTTCCGCACTGTCAGAGATGCGGCTTTCCATGTGCACGCTTAGGATGAGTGCACACACAAAGCTTTAAATTGGCAAGAACCAAATGAGTTTAGTTTAAACACAGATAGCAACTCGCATTGAACAGAATTTAGGGGAAGCCAGACACATTATTTTTAACTAACCATATTATAGATGTGTATGCATCATCAGATTTGAGATGAACCGCAGTCTAAGTGCATACCGAACCATGGGTGGAGAACCGTACGGTCTGATTTTTTACCGAGAACCATTACACTCCTAGTGGCTACACGTGTTGTGACACATTCCTCCCATAACCATCATTAAAATTGTGTGCAACTTGTGCCATAGTAGACCTTCTGGTGGCTCGGACTAGGCCGGACCTTCGTTGCCCACATGCATCAATGAGCCTTGGCGCCCAACACCCTGATGCCAGTTTGTGTTTGTCCCTCCTCGCACCACTGTTGGTAAATTCTCACCACTGCTGACCAGGAGCAACACACAAGCCTAGCCGTTTCAGAGATCCTCTCCCAGTCACATTGCCATAATTCAGCCCTTGTCAAATCCACTCAAATCTTTATGCCTGCCCATTTCTCCTGCATCCAACATGTTGATTACGATTGTTTGCTTACTAACTAATCTTGATATGTGGCCTTGTTACGGGATGATCAAAAATATTTGCTTCACCTGTGACTAGTCATATATCTGTATTTGACATATATGAGAATTTTTGGTTATTAACCAGTTTATTACATGAACACTCTAAATGAACAAACCAAATAAATGTTTAGGAGAGTGTGGGACCTATTATGCAAAATAGACTTTTATAAAGGTTTTTGAACACAGAAGTGTGTCCAGTGTGTGTAAACAACCAGCCTATAATGGTAAAAATCTACCCACTCTTTTTTTTTTTATAATCCCCATAAATCATAAACAGTCTCTCCAAACACATGGTTCCAGATTTCTCCCAACTCTTACGGTGGAAGCTCCACCCAAGACTGCTGATGATCTGCCCTATGAGCATAGATACCATCTGAGTGAGTCTGCATTATTTCTGTTTTCTCGCTATAGCAGCTGGAGATATACAATGTCTATGCCAAAAAGCATTACAAATGTTCTGTTATTGGATCTACTAACAAACATAAGCGTCTCGTAGACTCCCGCCATCTAAGCCACTGAGGACACCATAGTTGAATTTCATTTATGAAGGAAATGTGGTGAAAAAAGTCAGTAAAGTGTTATATAATTATGCAAATCGTTTTACGCCAGACTGCTTCTCAAACTAGGGTCAGTTAAACGGTGGATTTGCACAAAAGATTAACATGACGGTACATGCTAGTAACTTAACTCCACAACAGCTACATAAATTTATCCGCTAACCATTCAGAAACGTCTAGTTTCATTCTAAAAGTTGTAACGTCTTCCTGAGTCTCTCCATCAGTGTCCAACAATGTAAGACTGAACACCGCTACGGACTATTTCTGACATTTTGGCTGCATGACATTCTCCAGCTTTGTTGTTGTTGATCATCCAAAGCATGAGCTGTTAAAGCTCCACCCTCGTCTGGAAAGGGGGCCGGAAGCAGCAGCAGCTCATTTGCATTTAAAGGGACACACAAAAACGGTGTGTTTTTGCTCACACCCAAATAGGGGCAAGATATAATAAATGATCTGTGGGGTATTTTGAGCTGCAACTTCATAGACACATTCAGGGGACACCAGAGACTTGTACAAGGGGCATAACAGGTTCCCTCTAAATCAGCCGAGCTACTGTCACACTAAATGTATTTAGTAAAAGTTTGTAGTCTCTACTTTTCATTTATTAGTCCAACAATGTTCTGAAGTTTGTGCTAGTCTTGAATGTAATCTTCAGTGCATCTGGAATGAAGCCGTCCTCCTCCACCACACACTAAAACCCGAGAACAAAACAATATCTTGGGATAAAAACGATCAAATGATCTTGATTTGTATTCAAGTCACAAACGTGGTGTTTAAGCATTTGTAAGGCTATGAATTATGAGCCAGTAAAACTGTAGCATAGCACAAGTCCTTTATCTTCCTCCTTGAGTCACATTGCTCCTTTTCTTCAGTCCTCCTGATTTAAAACATCCTCCACGCCTCGAGAAACTCCTCTGTGGCCTGCTGTCGAGCGCTTTAGACTTGCACCTTCTCCGTAAATATCTGCGGAGGCTCAGGAGGGACATGCAGATGCTGTGGGACCGTATATATCAAACGCACAGCATCTCGAGGAAGCTGGTATCAATATGACAAACGGCCCATGGTTCAATTAATTATTGATGGTGAGCTGGAAGCCCATATAACTTCACATGCAGAATAGATGTGGAACAGCCGCCCTATAAAAATAGTTTTTAATGGTAAATGAAGACTATACGAATAATTGGACAAGCTTCAATGCAGGCTGGTGTTAATCACTGCCATGGCTAAGATGAACTTTGCATGGATGTGCAATTTTTTAAAAGAAAGCCATAATTCTGGCCTTCAGACTAATTACCACTCTTATATCGAAGTGCTTGTGAACGTCGGCAAACACAATATGAATTAAATGTTCATTAGTAAAACTTAATGGACAGAAACAAATTAAATCTTGATGTGTTGTGTACTTTTGGAAAAACACGCCACTAAAAAGGTCCAATGTATTATTAACATATCTCAGTTTAGTGTCCGTGACCCTGAGATCAAATTTTACCAAGGATTTAATATGCATGTATTACATATTCATATATAAAAATGTTATATATTACAGAAATTTCAGCAGTACTGGTGTACAAACACGGGTAAAATTTCATGGTTCCCAGTACCAAATTTTATACCATAGCAAAAACTACTTGAGCACTAATTAATGTAACTATTTGAAAATAAGAAAATATAAAATTATGGATGCTAATAGCAAACGTATACATATATACATATTGTAGTTTTTTGCTATGATACAGTTGTATCATATATAATAATAAAAATAATAAAGTATTGTTATCTGGCCTCAAATATTGGAAATTATACAAATTTGAAAAAGCATACGTTGCATTCCCAAATGCATGGTAAACTAATCAGATCCAAATGAATCTGTATTGAATCATTTTGAATCAAGATTAGAATTGAATCGAATATCATTTGAGTGATCAGTTAAAAAATGGCAGACACCAGGCGTTAACTGGGCCAGAGATGTGAAGCTAAGCTTAGGTGAATACAAGCACATACAATAAATAAATGAAAACGCCCGCAGGCGTCTCTGCATACGTAATGAATGATCTGTTCACTTGCTGTGTGAGCACAGCAAACACCGTTGTCTATATGAAATGCATAAAGCCTGCTCAGCAGGGATCATTATGATCATTGCTTGGATATAACAGAACCTAAGTGAGGCGTCTCTTGCGCTCATCACATGGTATAACAGGTCCTGTATTTATAGCAAGGTCCCGTATTACAAGAATGGTGGTGAAAACACAAAAACTCAATCGCACACTTATCTTTAAATCTACTGATTCAGGACATGTAGGAGACTGGGAAGGAAAGCATCCATAATAATCCATGTAATCTGACTCACTACTCAAACACCCCTCAAGTGTGCCGACTTAAAATGCTACAACTAATAATTCTATGTTCAATTGCATCTACCCACCTGAGCGAAACCGCATGGGTAAACTGAACCGAATCCTCTAGCTATAAAGGACAGTCCTTGTATTTTGCAGCATATTCTTCACAAGAAATGCCCGCTGAGACAGGCTAACACTGCTTGAATAAAAAAGTGAAGTGAACAATCACACTTTGCCTAATTTGTGTGTGTCATTCAGGGTGGGTTAATCTGAAACGGATAATGTCACAATAGTAGGTCTATGTCATGCAGGATCATATTGCCCGCTTCAATGCATGATCAAAAACAGCTGCATTATTGTGACATCTAGATATTTAAAAAACATTTTTTTAACAAATTAAGTATGATAGTAGGCTAAGCTTTTAGCATGACTGAAAACATAAAAGGGAATTGCTTAAATTTAACCATTTTTAGCTTTAGTAATATAATGAGATGTGATTTACTAATTGACATTTTCATGATTAAAAATAAATATGCTACAAATTTTTACTCATTTAAGGCCACGATACAAGTGAAATTGAAGAATGAACTGGTGTGAGGTCATTTCGAACAAAATTAGGCCAAATCGAAGATTGTTTAGAGTTTGTTTCAGGAGTTCGAAACCGCTTGACAAAGCGAATTTTTTCTGGAAACACCTTCAAACTACCATTGGTCTGTGGCGATGATGTAACAGGTGGGTGTGGCTCTGAGGCCCCGCCTTCTTTGATGTGGAAATCTTCTCCGGGTCATTTCTTCATTTCTTCTCACACTGGAGAGCCGCTTTATAGTAGAAAATTAAGTTGTAATTCTAAATAAAAGTGACACTGATGCCGTTTTTTCATGTTTAATACTGTAAAGCTGCCAGTATTGCTACTTTTAAGTTGTTGCCGCAGGTACAATTGTTTTCCGTGGGTTGATTTCTACCCCCGTACGATTTCGGCACTCCAACACCTCCAAAACACCCCCCAGACATAAAAATTTAGTGGAGAATTCGGCCCCCCCGATGGAGAAAATCGAACTGGGCTATTTTTGGACTACTTTTGTTGCACAGACCTGGCAACCCTGAAAGCTGCTACTTTAAACCAATCCGTTGTATAAAGTGTTGTATAAATAAATGTGACGTGACTGGAGTGACTTTGTTACTTATGATATACAGAATCACTCAATAAGAGTTTCAAACGTGGAAAGACGTCAATTAAACAGCGTGTACACAATGACACGTAATGCTATATGTACTTGGTTAAAGCCATTCAATGACTATAAACTCAGTTCGAAAATTGAACTCGAAAGAGAGCGAGAGAAGTATTTTGTTAAATATGTGCACTGTACTACATATTCATACATTTACTTAACCTGTTCTTCAATATTATTGAATGTATGTTTGAATAAACCCCGAAAAACAAGTTATGACAGCCACCGTTTATATGTTTAGGCTAAATTTAAAAAAAAAAAAAAACAAATTGGAGTAAAACCATATTTGTGTCATTAAAACCTATTATTATAACGTTAAAAACTGCAATTTAAATGTTTGTATACAAACCCATTGTTAATTTTAACTAGGGATGCACAATATATCTGCAAACATATTGGTCGATATATGTTCATTTTCATGTTATTATCGGCCCGATAAGAAAATTTGGCCGATATATTAAAGCCAATAAATAATGGATTATTTCCTTCAGCTGAGACACTTCAGATGTGCACTGTCCGCCATTATGGTTTTTAATTACTTTAAAATATGATTGAAATCACTTCAAAAAAGAAAATACAGCTAAGAAAATGTACAGCGCAAGTCTGTCATATAGACTACATAATATTATAATGAGAACATAATTGTGTGCTTGGGACATGGCTTTTAATGGGGAGACTTTGTTTTTGTATTCAGGCTCTCAAAAATTACATAATTTTGATTTAGAATTATCGGTTAATATATCAGTTATCAGCTTTCAAATATAAAGAATTATCGGCATCAGACAAAATTACATACATTATCGGCCAAACTCACTCTTCCTCTATGGTTTATCGGCCGATATATCGGTTATCGGCTTTCAAATATTAAGAATTATCGGTATCGGACAACATTTTTTGATTTTAGATTTATCAGCCAATATATCAGTTATCGGCTTTCAAATATAAAGAATTATCGGTATCAGCCAAAATTACATACATTATCGGCCAAACTCACTCTTCCTCTATGGTTTATCTGCCGATATATCGGTTATCGGCTTTCAAATATTAAGAATTATCGGTTATCAGCCAAAATTACATACATTATCGGCCAAACTGGTTCTCCTCTATGATTTGTTGGCCAATATATCAGTTATCGGCTTTCAAATATAAATAATTATCAGTTATCGGTATCGGTCAAAATTTTCATATCGATGCATCCCTAATTTTAACCTGTAATATTACTGTAATGCAAAAGAAAATTGACATGAACCATACAGCCATCTTTAGAATTTTGTGTTTGGACTTCCATTTTTTTGCGGTAGCTCTGTAAATTTCTATGGCATCGCTGTTGAAGTGGATTGACTTTTTGTAGAGTTAATGAAAGTTATCATGAGCACCGGAACTTTTGAAACGGATGCCACATATAACAAATAAACCGGGAAGATTTTAAAAGTGGTTCATACATAAATCCGTAAGATGTTACCTTCATCCTGTGGAAATACAAATCGGAAGATATATATCCAAATTGATCATTTGTCAATCGAAATCAAACTGAATCGTGACATCTGTGTCGATGCCCAGGCCTATTGTGAGCAGAATGCATCTGTGGGTGTGCCATCTGAAGCTTAGGCTCTGCACTGGTGCAAAATACATCCACCAAAGGCCTTCATCTGTTGTTCTGCAGCAGGGGGATGGGGCCGACTGGAGCAGGGCTCTCTAGTGCTTACTGAGCTCCTCATATTCCTGTTGTTCCTTCACGGGTACAACCGGACAGATGAGAGGCGAGTCTGTTCCCTTTCCCACCTGTGCTCTACAGATGCGCAGGCCCTGGTGTGATCTGGTTTCTGGGAACTTATGATTAGTACTACATGTGGCAAATCCTTCTTATTTTACACTCCGCCCAGCTAAGCATGTTTAAATGCTGCATTAAAGGCTGAGTTAACCCAAAAATGAAAATTCGATCATCAATTATTCACCCTTGTGTCGTTCCAAAACCATATTTCATTCATCTTTGGAACACAAACCAAGATATTTTTATTGAAATCTGAGAGATTTCTGTCCCTCCATTGAAACCCAAAACATTTATAAAGAGATCGTAAAATGGACCGAGCGGTTTAATCCAAGTCTTCTGAAAAGACTCGATCTCTTTATGTGATGAACATTTAATTTAGGGACAGAAATCTCTCAGATTTCATTAAAAATATTTTTATTTGTGTTCCAAAGATGAACGAAAGTCTGGGTTTGGTGAGTTATTGAAGGCAGAATTTTCAATTTTGGGTGAACTATCTTTAAACCTTTAAATAAATGGTTTAGTAAGGCTGAGAATAGCGGGTGAGTCTAATAGGTCAGATGTGGTGTAATACAACCCTGTAATTTACAGTTTGCAGCGAGATATAGATTTCAAAAAAAGCGCCTCTAAAAAACTTTCCATCATATGCAATATACAATATATTCAAACAGTGACACGTACTTACTGAATTTGGCCCTTGAGAAGGAAGTTAATGCACACACGGAAAGAATTACGTGGCTGGGTTTATAGACAAGAATAATTTGATTAATAATGCTAAAATAAACATCAAAATAATGCAGTATGAAAACCTTATCCTTCATAAAACTCAGTTGACTTGACCTCAATTGTGAAGATGATGAGTCATGCAATCCTAAGTGAACCAGATGTAACTTGGGGCAACACTCACCCTTAATTAATAAACGACCCATTATCAAAGATTCAGCCATACAATGATTATCATTAATATGTTTTTGACATATCAGTCTGGCTAGCCTGAGAGACTGGCATTTCTTTCAGAGGAACGCATGCTGAGACACGTATATGGAGGGTGACATTTGATTTGAATGAATCATGATGCACATTTCAGGATATCCTTTGTTTTTCAGAAGGAGCTGAGTTGAGTTAGGATAGTTAGTTATTAAACTGTCATTCGAAAAGGTGATGGAAGTCTGACTCATTTCTGCAAACCGGTTCTTTCGAACACTTTGAAGTGATTCAATGTCTCAAATCAATGATTCTTTGCACCATCATAGTTCCTGACCGTTTCAGCTGCATTGGTTCCAGTAGTATTTTTTCCATTTATTTTCCCATAGGGACTTTAAAACATCTTTGTTTAAGAGTTCTAAGCCATGAGCCAAACCAGCCATCTATGAAGTGAATCAATTTGATTTGAAGCAATAGAAAGTGTTTGAAAATTGCACAGAAAGACAAAAGGTACAAGACTGTGAATTTTAATGAAGGAAAGAAACCACAATCCCATGAAGCACTGGGAATACATTTAAAACTATTGATTTAAAGAGCTATAGGCTATAGAAAGGGAACTGACTTCGTCATTTTCAGTGCTTCATGGAAGTGGGCGGGCAGTAAAGAGATCTCTTCCTGTAAATTTTTACTTTCCATTCTCTGATTGGTGGAGATTTTGTGCAGAATCATGGGTAATGTAGTTTTTTACCAGAAAGCTCATAGTAGGTCTGTCTTTAAAGGTTTATAAGTTAGCGTTAAAGGGTTAGTTCACCCAAAAATGAAATTTATATCATTAATTACTCCCCTTCATGTCGTTCCACACCTGTAAGACCTTCATTGATCTTCAGAACACAAATTAAGATATTTTTGATCAAATCCGATGGCTCAGTGAGGCCTGCATTGACAGCAATAACACTCCCTTTCTCAATGCCCGGAAAGCTACTAAAAACATATTTAAAACAGTTCAACCTTAATATTATAAACAGACAAGAATACTTTTTATGTGGCAAAAACAACAAAATAGCGATTTTATTCTACAATATCCAGCGATTTCAAAACACTGCTTCATGAAGCTTTGAATCTTTACAAATCATTTGTCTCAAATCAGTGGTTCGGAGCGTGTATCAAACTGCCACAGTCACGTGAACTATTGAAGTTTCAAAACTCTTATGACGTAACAAAGCCTCGTTTACGGACATCATGCGATTTTGGCGCTCTGAACCACTGATTTGAGACAAATGTTTCGTAAAGATTCGAAGCTTCATGAAGCAGTGTTTTGAAATCACTGGATATTGTGGAATAAAGTTGCTATTTTGTTATTTTTGGTGCACAAAAAGTATTTTCTACGCTTTATTAAGTTTGAAACACTGAACTGTTTTAAATATGCTTTTAGTAGCTTTCTGGGCATTGAAAACGGGAGTGTTATTGCTGTCTATGGAGGCCTCACTGACACTGAGCCATCATATTTTATCAAAAATATCTTAATTTGTGTTTTCCAAAGATCAACGAAGGTCTTGCGGATGTGAGACGACATGAGGGTGAGTAATAAATTACATAATTTTCATTTTTTGGGTGAACTAAGCCTTTAAAGGATTAGTTCACTTTCAAATTAAAATTTCCTGATAATTTACTCACCCCCATGTCATCCAAGATGTTCATGTCTTTCTTTCTTCAGTCAAAAAGAAATGAAGGTTTTTGATGAAAACATTCCAGGATTTTTCCCATATAGTGGACTTCAATGGAGCCCATATGGTCAAAATTACAGTTTCAGTGCAGTTTCAAAGAGCTCTACATGATCCCAGATGAGGAATAAGAGTCTTATCTAGAGAAACAATAGATAAGATTATATATATGTATATTATATTTATATATATATATATAAATAAATAATATATATTATATATATATATATATATATATATATAAATAAATAATATATATTATATATATATATATATATATATATATATTATATATATATATATATATATATATATATATATATATATATATTATATATAACACATTTTAACCATAAATGCTCATCTAGAACTAGCTCTCTTCTTCTCTATTTAAATTCCAACAGTGTAGACACTTCTAAGTGTATTACTGCCCTCCTCAGGTCAAAGTTTGAACTAAATTGTCATATACAATATGCTAGTGCAAGTATATAACAATTAGTTCAAACTTTGACCAAGAAGAGAGCTAGTTCAAGATGAGCATTTATGTTTAAAACGTATATAATTTTAATTTTTTTTTTGAAAATGAGCGATGGTTTCTCTAGATAAGACTCTTATTCCTCATCTGGGATCGTGTAGAGCTCTTTGAAGCTGCACTGAAACTGTAAATTGGACCTTCAACCGTTTGGGCTCCATTGAAGACCACTATATGGAGAAAAATCCTGGAATGTTTTCCTCAAAAACCTTCATTTCTTTTCCACTGAGGAAAGAAAGACATCTTGGATGACATGGAGGTAAGTAAATTATCAGGACATTTTAATTTGAAAGTGAACTAATCCTTTAATTTGTGTTTTCCAAAGATCAACAAAGGTCTTACGGATGTGGAACGACATGAGGGTGAGTAATGAATTACATAATTTAATTTTTTGGGTGAACTAACCCTTTAATACTCAGTTCCACTGAAGAGAAAATAAATGTGATTTTTAATTCCAGCTCAATCAAGCCATATGAAGATTTACTAACAAGGGTATTTATTGTAATTTCATTTTCGGTTTGTTGAAGTAGATTCATCTCATTAAAAAACAAAAAAACATTCAGTTCAGTACTATGTTTGAGAAAGAAAAGGAAAAAAAAAACGGTTCAAATATGATTCAATGCGGTTCCGAACACCAGTTCAAACGATTCACTGAAACGACCCGATTCAAAAGAACGAGTGGTTCACAAATTGTTGACATAATAACGAAATTATTAAAAATGGAGGCCGTGAACATAACTTGTTCAACAGACAAATTCCGTGATAACTGTGAAACTGAAACCTCTATTCGTGCATTGGGCAATCAATGATTCCGAGGCCTGGTGAGCATCAAAAACGCAAAAATAAGGTCTTGCATGAATGCATGACAATTAAACTCGCCTAAATCATCTAAAAAAACACGGGCATCTCCTGATCCCCACGTCCAGCCCCATGAAAGCAATGCATAAGGAGTCTGCGCAGGCCAGCCAATGCATCCACTTGCATGCACACATAGGGATGGACGTGGATTCATATCCCTTGGTGAAAATAAATCACGCGAATTACACGTTTGTGTTTGAGGACTTGGCATCGGGAAGGATGGGCCGATGCAATGCACCACTGGGCTCTGATGTATTTTATTTACCTTGCGTTTCCTGGTTTCGGCAGAGCCACTCCACACAAAGCACTGGTATATGACCCGCAGATTCTGCTTCCAGTTGTCCACTTTGAACCCGTTCACATGGGAACACCCGGCTGGACTCATGACAGAACACACATTCGAGTTCCTCTGTATTTCAGCGATGAAATGAAGTCACGAGGAGAATTATCCACCAATTGTTCCGTTTTGCCAGGCAATGCGGGGTCGAAGATGCGTACCTTATACATGCGTGGAGCGTTTCTCAATATCCTCGCTCCACAAACATATCATCCTTGACGATAATTGCGCACGCGAGCTTGTGGTATAACTAAGCACACTTTGATATTGTATTTTCCAAGTCGGCTGTTTTAATGGACGGCAATGGAATTCAACTGAGCCCGTGGGCGACGCAATCCTTGCGATGTTAAACGCCGATTGGCAGATGCGTTGCGGTCCGTGGCTTTGATTGGCTAACGCGGGTGTCATTTCCGTTAAAGTCCCGCCGCCTTTTGAGAACTTTGCGATCTGATTGGCTGGCGCGACCGCTTGTCTTTGTTCAAAGACTTGTACGCCGCACGCGCGCGTGCGATTGGCTGCAGTAGGAGCTCGCGTCGGTGCTTCTGTTCTTGTTGGTTATGTCATTCAAGTAGAAAACACACGGTCCACATGCCTACCTGCATTGAAGTTGTGAAATTGAAAATCAATGTGAAAGTGGAGCTATACGGAGGACTGAGTGCCGATTCCGATTACTGGTGGGATAAATTAAATAATCAAAACATTTAAAGGTGCAATATGTAATATTTTTGCAGTAAAATATCCCAACACCACTAGGCCAGTGTTATATATTTTGTTCACTTGAGTACTTACAATATCCCAAATGTTTCCAACTATCGTGATAAATTTGTAATTTTAACCAAGGCTCCGGGACGTGTGAGGAGTCGCATGTCAATTGCGTCATACCCGCGTTATCCTCGGTTTCCGGTTTTATTTTGTAGAAACCATGAAAACACCAAAGACGCTTTAATATTTACCATTTTAATAGGCAACTGTTTTGATATATTTATAGACAGAAAACTAATTATTGTTATATAGCTCAACACGTTTAGTCGTATTGTTGATTTTTTGCGAGTACCATGCTTTACCATGCCTCAGAGAAAAACACTATTTTGTGAAGTAGCTAACATAGCATAATCATATGCAGCTTTATTTTTATTAACAGTAATACAGCTTTTTCTCCATCATACAATACGTACATCATAAAATTAATTACATGCCATTTATCAACACAAGATATCCAGCGTATTTAATATGACATTGTAAAATCGATCTTACTGCAGTGTGTAACAGTGTCTCACAGCAGCCACTGAGCGAACGCACAGAGTAACGTTATAACATCATTTTCAACACACTTAAATGTATCTAATATGATAAACAGAGCTGCGTTACCTCATACTCATGACCAGAAAAGCAGAAGCGGCGCCGGCGACTGTGTCATAATAAAGTTTTGTGTTGCGCAATCGCTCCAGCTCCTCGTTCAGCTCCACAACACTCGCTCCTGCTCTGCTTCATACTACAGTAACGTTAATAATCGCATCCATGAACATTATTTCTTCCCGACTGTAATCCCTATTCTTTTGCACCGTCCGTTTAGGTGAAGACCACATGTCCCAAGATTCCTCTCTCAAACTTGGCGTCATCAAGCTACACCTTTGTTTTGAATAGGCTTCTAGCGACCTCTAGCGGACAAAATTATTACATATTGTACCTTTAAACCATAAACCAATAGTGGCATAAGCTAATTTTGTCAAGATCGTGTCATATTTTAGCCCCAAAACAAATAAAAAACAAATATTAATTTCGTTAAAAAGTGATAGTTCACCCCAAAATGAAAATTCTGTCATTAATTAGGAGAGAGTGGGGTAAGATGAGCCATTTTTTACTTATGTGGTCCTCAAGATAAGGGAAAATGAGGCAGAAGTACAATGAAAGTATTTAAAGTAATTTCAGGATGTTTCCTATCATTTTAAATGATCAGAATACATCTATGACAAAGGGATAAAAAAATATGGCTTCTTAAAAAAAAGTGTCCCTCTGGCTCAATTTACCCTAGGTTAGGGGTAAGTTGAGCCGAGTCAGTAGGTGGGTGTAAACTGACCATCTAACTGAATCTGAATCAAACCCATGTGAAATTTTAGTCAAAAGGTTCTTGACATGGTAGTTTTTCTGCAATGTCGACCATGTTAGGCCGTTAGAGACTATAGGTGGGAAGATATATATGATTAAACATCCTCTGGTTCGTATCAGAGAAGGATTTGGTGTACTTGTACACTGTTCCTATCAAATAAACTCGAAAATAAAGATACAATTTTACACTGAAGTGACATCAGTTTATACTTCAGATTTAACTTAAATTCATTGCCTTATGGTGGGGTAAGTTAAATCGCTGGCTCAATTTGCCCCATGGCTGCCATTTTAGGAAAAGCTAGCTAGCTTACCAGTTCAGAATAATATTTATCTAAATGACTTGCCTGGTTTTATATGTTACTAAATCACCAATATGCATCATAAATAGTTTTAGACCTGGACAAATTTGCTTTGATGAAACAGCCATTACATCTGTCATGTTAAAATTGTACTTTGACTAGCCAAAAACAGTAAATAAATGACTTTCACTCCTCCCATGTTCTTCTCCTTTTTACAGTCTGGCAGAAATGATGGGTGGTTCTAAATTATATGGTCACATGACAATAAAATGGTACGGTTGCCAAGATACAGGAGGTGGGTCAACTTACCCACTGGCTTAATTTAGGCTTTTACTCGCATTGATCAGCGAACATAAGCTGAAGCTCAACCTAACTTGAACAAACGTGCAGCGTAGCCAATGAGGTTCTTTCTCTTGTGTTTACGCAGCACGTTTACGGAAGACGTTTGTTCTTGTGCGTCATTCAGGTTCATAGGAAATCTGACAGCATTCTGTCATCAAGGATAAATTCTATGTTAATAATAAAGTTAAAGAAGTCTCTTTTAAAATAATTGAAATCATTGCTTTAAAAATGATTTCAAGCTTTATTGTTCTGTTTTGTGTAATTGTAAAAGTAAATATGTAGATATGATGTATAAAGTAGCACCCTTTTCCTTTTGTTATAATTTTGTTCTTGTCCTCTGGCATTGTTATTTCATTTCACTTTAGTTGCTGTATTTTTTACTTCAATGATATATCTCATTGTATTGTTGGTTTATGGCATTAATAAAAAATAAATATAAAAAAAGCCTTTTGTCATCAAAAAGATGTCTTCCGAAGATGAACGAAAGTCTTACGGGTTTGGAACGACATTAGGGTCATTAATTAATGACAGAGTTTTCATTTTGGGGTGAACTAATGATTTAAAGGAAATTAAAAAAGTACCCTCGATTTTTTCATCTAATTTGGTAGTGACACAGGAATATAAAATATTGTAAGATCAAGAAACACCCCAATATCATCAATAAATTGTTTATAAATAATATTACAACGACATGAATTGAAATGTAACAAGACAAACCTAAATTTGATGATCTATTTTTGTAGTTTCACAGGAATATAAAATATTATAAGACCAAGAAACACCCCAATATCATCAATAAATCACTCATGAATAATATTACATTTATATTACAATTAAAATTGAACTAGTTTTATGACCTATTTTGTTAGAGACATGAATCATTCTCTCTAAAACAACACCTTAAAAACAACAATGGATTTTTTGGTAAATAATATTACAAGAAAATGTATTGAAATTTAACATCTTTTTTGATAGTGGCACATGAATATAGGATCAAAAACACCCCCAAATCATCAATAAAGTGTATAAAAATAATATTACAAGGAATAAGAACAAGCCAACCCTCAATTTTATAATCTATTTTGGTAGTGACACAGGAATATAAGACATTCCTCTGAAGAAACGCCCCAAAAACATAAATTGTTTATAAATAATATTACAATAAAATGAACTGAAGACTTAATATCACTTAAAATAAAGTGTATAAAAATAATATTACAAGGAATAAGAACAAGCCAACCCTCAATTTTATAATCTATTTTGGAAGTGACGCATAAATATACAACGCTCCTCTGAAGAAACACCCCAAAATCATACATTTCTTATAAATAATAATAAAAGAAAATGAAGCCTGCTTTGAAATGCCCATCATTTTCTTTCATAATCTGACATAAACGTGTTTTTGTGGAATTCAGGCTCAAGTAGTTCCTGGGTATGTGATGATGAGTAATCTATTTATGGTATAGCCCAAACCATGAGAGACCTCTAGAGGACTGGAACAACAGCACACCTTTACCAAGAGCCACGTCACTGCTGCTGAATCATTGTAGGAACAGCAATGAACATTCGGCTCGAGGGTGAACAAAACATTAGATCAACTGATGGATGAGACGGTCTTTGCGTGGAAGAACATGACATTAGACAAGCTGTCACTCTTTGAGCTGTCAAACGATTGTGTAAATGTCAGTGCACTAAATGGAGCCTGTAGGTGCATTGTGGAGATAATATTGGTCATAATATATGATCTTAAGATCATTTATTATCATTTATTCTGTGGTGTTGCAATAAAGACAAGCATCCAAATGTAATTCTTTTGAACAAAGAAGTCCAGTATCTTTATTTCGTATGATCATAAATGATGCAGTGGCATGTCAACCAAGCATTGATAAATAAACACTGACAAAAATGAGTTCTTGTTTACGGTGCACTGTGACAACCAAAAAAAAAAAAAAAGGGTCATTCCACACATTTATGTTTTCCTCCAATATAGTCCATATTCAACAGAACATGAAGGTTTTCCAGCTTTGGGATGAGGAAGGGGGACGTGGGGAACGCAGCGATCCACCCAAAAGCCTCAAGAGTAGCTTGACGTCTTGCTGCCGACGTCATCCTCCTGCGTTCCCATACTCTAAAAGTGGAAACAGACCCAAATGAATGCTGGAATCACAACCTGGTTATAAAAGCTTTGATTCATTAACTTGTTCAAACTGGTACCTTTTGCACAAACTGGGGGTTAACGGTGATTTCTTGATCCATGGACTTTAGTTTTTCATCCAATTCTATACATTTCAGCATCTGCTTAAGAGTCAAAAACAGATAACAGTGTTTAAATATCTGCTAACACTACAAAATAACGTTCATCAACAAACAGAATATGATGCATAACATCAGTTGGGCATAAACGTATTAGTTTGCATTTAAAGTTTATCTCAAGTAGTGCAGAATCTGACATTTCTTCATATACATTACATTTGCAATAATAAAATAAAAATATAAGATTATATTAAAATAGAAAACCGCTGTGATAATTGTCATTGTAAAATTACACAACTATTTTTACTGTATTTTTGCAATAAATTCAGCTCAGTGAGCATGAAACATTAAAAAAGCTTAGATTTTTTAAAAATGAAATGCATATTTATGTGAATCAAACTAGTGTGTGTATATATTTGTTGAGCATTATATAATGGACTGATGTTTGTTATGCATGTTATTAAATTGTCTCTCAAATGTCCTTGAAAGAAATTATTAAGGAGATGAGAAAAATAATGAGGGTGTAAATATAGATTGCAAGTTCTCTGGTGGTATTTTAAGCTTCATGGTACTGTTCTCTTCCACATCAGCAGTGAATTAAGAAAAGCACTGTTTTATGATTACAAACCTCTTGGTCAATTTTGTGGAGCATTGCAGGGTTGTTGTATTTCTCAGGGTTGTCATGGAAACAGACCATGCCGTCTTTCTGGTTGATACTTGCATAAATCTCTCCATCCTCAATCTGGGAGATGAAAAAGGAAAGATTTGAGCACCAACAATCCTTAAATATTAAACAAATATGAAGCAGAGCATGCAAGACAAATTGATTAAATTAAATATTTCCAGTAGTCACCACAACAATTTCAGTGAAAGTCCAGTGATTCTCAACAGGAAATAATACAAATACTAGAAAAAAGATACTTTGTATTATTTTAAGTTAACACAGGGTTATATATGGAAGCTTGTTTCTGCCACAGAATAAAAAAAAAAGAAAGACTTTTTCCTGAATCCTGACTTTTTATCTCACAATTCTGACTTTTTTACTCTTGCAACTACGAGTTTATAACAGGATTATTATTATTGTTAACTAAAACTAAAACTATTAAAAAATTTTCTGTTAACTGAAATGAAGCCGAAATTTAAAAAAAAAAAAAGGACAAACAAACAAAAAATGAGAATGTTGAAGCACTAAAATTATTATACTGGAAATAAACTAAAATGAAGTTTTAAATGAAATGCATATTTATGTGAATCAAACTTGTGTTTCTATGTATATTATATTATATTATATTATATTATATTATATATTATATTATATAGGAAAGTATTCACACTAGGGCTGGGCGATGTATCGAATGCTTGTGTCACGCGCATTTCTTCAGTAAAGCCGGTTCCCTGATTACCGCTAAATCGCCATCACCTGCTTTCAAATGAAGCGGCATTTAATAAACAGAGCCGCGTTCAATATCGACGGCGATACATATTGATATTGAACGCGATATTGCGTGTCTTATCAGTGATCTACGGCTCTGTTTATTAAATGCTGCTTCATTTGAAAGCAGGTGATGGCAATTTAGCGGTAATCAGGGAACCGGCTTTACTGAAGAAATGCGCGTGACAAAAGCATTCGATACATCGCCCAGCCCTAATTCAGACCCCCTTCAATTTTTCACTCTTTGTTATATTGCAGCCATTTGCTAAAATCATTTAAGTTCATTTTTTCCTCATTAATGTACACACAGCACCCCATTTTGACAGAAAAACACAGAATTGTTGACATTTTTGCAGATTTATTAAAAAAGAAAAACTGAAATATCACATGGTCCTAAGTATTCAGACCCTTTGCTGTGACACTCATATATTTAACTCAGGTGCTGTCCATTTCTTCTGATCATCCTTGAGATGGTTCTACACCTTCATTTGAGTCCAGCTGTGTTTGATTATACTGATTGGACTTGATTAGGAAAGCCACACACCTGTCTATATAAGACCTTACAGCTCACAGTGCATGTCAGAGCAAATGAGAATCATGAGGTCAAAGGAACTGCCTGAAGAGCTCAGAGACAGAATTGTGGCAAGGCACAGATCTGGCCAAGGTTACAAAAACATTTCTGCTGCACTTAAGGTTCCTAAGAGCACAGTGGCCTCCATAATCCTTAAATGGAAGACGTTTGGGATGACCACAACCCTTCCTAGAGCTGGCCGTCCGGCCAAACTGAGCTATCGGGGGAGAAGAGCCTTGGTGAGAGAGGTAAAGAAGAACCCAAAGATCACTGTGGCTGAGCTCCAGAGATGCAGTCGGGAGATGGGAGAAAGTTGTAGAAAGTCAACCATCACTGCAGCCCTCCACCAGTCGGGGCTTTATGGCAGAGTGGCCCGACGGAAGCCTCTCCTCAGTGCAAGACACATGAAAGCCTGCATGGAGTTTGCCAAGATGGTGAGAAATAAGATTCTCTGGTCTGATGAGATCAAGATAGAACTTTTTGGCCTTAATTCTAAGCGGTATGTGTGGAGAAAACCAGGCACTGCTCATCACCTGTCCAATACAGTCCCAACAGTGAAGCATGGTGGTGGCAGCATCATGCTGTGGGGGTGTTTTTCAGCTGCAGGGACAGGACGACTGGTTGCAATCGAGGGAAAGATGAATGCGGCCAAGTACAGGGATATCCTGGACGAAAACCTTCTCCAGAGTGCTCAGGACCTCAGACTGGGCCGAAGATTTACCTTCCATCAAGACAATGATCCTAAGCACACAGCTAAAATAACGAAGGAGTGGCTGTTCTTGAATGGCCCAGCCAGAGCCCTGACTTAAACCCAATTGAGCATCTCTGGAGAGACCTAAAAATGGCTGTCCACCAACGTTTACCATCCAGCCTGACAGAACTGGAGAGGATCTGCAAGGAGGAATGGCAGAGGATCCCCAAATTCAGGTGTGACAAACTTGTTGCATCTTTCCCAAAAAGACTCGTGGCTGTATTAGATCAAAAGGGTGCTTCTACTAAATACTGAGAAAAGGGTCTGAATACTTAGGTACATGTGATATTTCAGTTTTTCTTTTTTAATAAATCTGCAAAAATGTCAACAATTCTGTGTTTTTCTGTCAATATGGGGTGCTTTGTGTACATTAATGAGGAAAAAAATAAAGTAAAATGATTTTAGCAAATGGCTGCAATATAACAGTGAAAGAGTGAAAAATTGAAGGGGGTCTGAATACTTTCCGTACCCACTGTATATATATATATATGTGTGTGTGTGTGTGTGTGATGTGTAGACTATTATTTGTTGCGCATTATATAATGGATTGATATTTGTTATGCATGTTGTTAATTTTTCTCTTAAATATCCTTAAAAGAAATGATTAAGGAGATGAGATAAATTAAAAAATGAAATATAAGTTGAAAAACTTTAACAGAAAATTAGAATGCTGAAGCACTAAAATTAATAACTGGAAATAACTAAAACTAAAATAAAAGAATAAATTAAACCTAAATAGCAATATTTAAAAATAATAATAAAATGACAAAGGCAAAGGCATGTTAACCCTTAAATGCATACCTCGGGTCTTTAGTGACCCGGGACGTCATTCACTACCCTCCTCCTCATTCATTTTTTAAAGTTAGACATCAACCTTCTTGGTATTCCTCAATCAATTCATTATAAAGAATATAACAAGAAAAAAATCATAAAATTATAAAAGAATGCCTATTTTTGTATTCATTTTTTGTCAAAATTGTATAGGGTCGCTAACGACCCGAGGTGTGTATGAGTGTACATATATTTTTTCTTCACAACAATAATTAAAACTTAGATGATGGAATAAGTGGAATTCACCTTTATTCCACAAGGTGGCAATGTCTGATACACAATGCTGAAGTGATGACTCATTCAGACAGAAAACGAAAGAATCAGAAAAACATGAAATTGCTCAGCGATTTACTGCAGAACAAGTACTGAACGCAATCAAATATGACTGTAACTGTTACTGGATGGATCTGGTGAAGCTGTTAGCGATCGAAATATTGATTTTGAAGATGTTGAAAATTATATAGTTTTGAGAATACGTTTGAGATCACGAATGGGCTCATGTTCGTGACCTCAAACATTAAACTAGCCCATTATTTGCCGAATTTACTGGGAAATGAGCTCTGACGAGGACAGTGATGATGGCATAAAACATCTGCTCAAACTGAGCCCTTTCAAGCTCCAAAAGGTAACAAAATATGCTTTATTTTATTCTTCTGTAATTGTTAATATCAGAGTTTTATTTTATCGCGACAGGTAGACATATTCTGTGGTGGAAACAAACTTCCGTAGTTATAGAGCAGCTGCACATTCCTCAGTTGCTTAAACATAACTTATTCTTATTAGGCTTTTTAATTGAATGCATATTTACACATTATCAAAAACTATTTTGTGACTGATTAATAATGCTATTGCAAAAATGACATTTTTCAAAGTTCCCACTGGCAAAGATTACAAAATAAACACATCTGATTGGGAGCTGTGTGTGTTGAGGCGGATTTCCTACCATATGTAGGACGTATTTCTCGGCTTCTTGAGCGCCGGACAGCTGAACTCGACTTGCCATGTCTTGTAAGGATAATGTCAAGAATGTCTGTCAATCACAAGAACAGAGATCACCGTTTCCGTTTATCAGCACATCTGCAATTCTAATCAGATTTGCAAAACATAAAATACATCTGATTATGGCAACTTCAGACCTTGGTTAGCCTCTGAATGTTCTTCTTGTAGAGTGAGGACAGGCATTGTTTGACCAGGCCGGTGTTGTTGTCTCGTGCGAACGTCTCGCTGTGTTTGTTGACCAGAAGGCGCAGCTCTGCGGGGTTGTTGGTGGCGTACACCTGAGCCAGCTCGTGGTAAGCATTACTGAGGGGCTTTACATCACAAACACACAAAAGATGATTAGCTTATGGGGCCTTTAAAGTGCTCTCATGAACACAGTCCAAGTCCAGAGTAAGAGCAGAAACACCACATCACATGTCGAGGCAGAAAGGCTTACCTTGATGAATCGGCCCACGATCTGAGACGTGTATTTGGGAAGCTGCTGGACTTTGCCGTGAAGGATGAGGGAAACCAGGATGTACTTCTTGTAAGCTTCTAACATGATGTGACTGACAGCCATTGCTGGAGTGGTTATTGCCTGAGGATAAGACAGAAAGACTCTCCTAAAAGGGGACATATCATGCTTTTCCCATATTTAAGTGCAAAATTGGGTCCCGGTGCATCTACCAACCCAGAAAATGTGAAAAAGGACAACACGGTAACTTTGTTTTGGTAAGCCTTTCTCTGCAAGCATGTGAACAAACTCACACCCAAATAGGGGCAAATTTGTCAAGCTATAATAAATGATCTGTGGGGTATTTTGAGCTGAAACTTCACAGATGCATTCTGGGGACACCAGAGACTTATATTACATCTTGTGAAAAGGGGCATATTAGGTGCTAGAAGAGTAGAATAGACAATTATTTACTGGGAAATTAGACATGATGAGCAAAATATACTGGATATTTACAATATGTTCATAATTTTCATGAATTTTAATGTGCTTTTTTATTTGGTCATCAAATTTGGTTCATCTCAACGAATCAATTCTGATTCATTAGAGCAATCATTCAATGATTTTTATGAAGTTTGCATGTGGCTTGTAATAAAATGTTTTAGTATGTAGAAACTCAAAATGATTAAATGTCAGTGTACTAACATATGCATCGTTGATGTAAACTATATGACTCGCGATATAGTTTTATCCAAGACTCAGCTTACCGTATTTAGAAAGTATAATTCACCCAAAAATGTAAATTCTGCCATCATGTACTGACCCTCATGTCGTTTCAAACCTATAAGATTTTCATTCAACTTCCAAACACAAATGAAGAGATCTGAGAGATTTCTATCCCTCCATTTAAAGTCAATTCCCCTAAAACTTAAAAGGTCATAAAGGCAGCGTAAAAATAATAAATCGAGCGGTCTAATCCGAATTCAAATCTTCTGAGGAGACACGATTGCTTCATATGATGAACAGATTTGCAGACGTGCGTGACACATGAAAACGACATGAGGGGGAGTAAATGAAGAGAGAATTTTAATTTTTGGATGAACTAAAAGTTTGGGAATAGTCATTTTGACACGTTTTGCGATTAGAACTGATTATCTGAAGCGCTGGAACGGCTCACCTCAAAGTGAAATTTACAGACATAATTTACAGCAGCACTCCTCAAAGTGAAAGCATCATTTAAATCACCATATCACGTTTTTAGTTTTGGTAGTATGATGATTCAAAGTGTTACAGATTAAACGAACACCTGCATTGAAAGCGCAAGTGTATTGCGTTAGAAAAAATGAAAGTTTACAGAGTTTCAGTAACAGCACTACAATAAACTACTATATTTATTGTTGAATATAATTTATAATAATGCAATGGGCCAATATTTTTGGGTCCTGATAATGCCGAATGTCTGATTCTACGTATCGTATAATTCTGTATTTTCAGGTTCAGAATCATGAATATTTTTATTACGGTGTCATCATTTGTTTTACTGCTTTAAGAAGTTCTCAGGTTTCTACGGAAGAGGATTAGGGCCAAGCAATAATAAAAAATTAAAACCATCTCGAGATTAAAGTTGTTAAATTTCAAGAAAAAACTTGAGATAAAATGTTGAGAATAAAGTCACAATTTAATGAGTTTTTTTTCTCGTAATTTAATGACTTTATTCTCAACATTTTATCTCGACTTTTTTCTCGAAATTTAACGACATTTTTCTCATAATTTAACGAATTTGTTCTTGTAATTTAACAACTTTTTTCTCGTAATTTAACAACTTTTTTCTCGTAATTGAATGACTTTTTTCTCGTAATTTAATGACTTTTTTTTCTCGTAATTTAATGACTTTTTTTCGTAATTTAATGACTTTTTTCTCAACATTTTATCTTGACTTTTTTCTCGAAATGTAACATTTTTCTCATAATTTAACGAATTTGTTCTCGTAATTGAACGACTTTTTTCTCGTAATTTAATGACTTTTTTCTCGTAATTTAATGACTTTTTTCTCGTAATTTAATGACTTTTTTCTCGTAATTTAATGACTTTTTTCGTAATTTAATGACTTTTTTCTCAACATTTTATCTCGACTTTTTTCTCGAAATGTAACATTTTTCTCATAATTTAACGAATTTGTTCTCGTAATTGAACGACTTTTTTCTCGTAATTTAACGACTTTTTTCTCGTAATTTAATGACTTTTTTCTCGTAATTTAATGACTTTTTTCTCGTAATTTAATGACTTTTTTCTCAACATTTTATCTCGACTTTTTTCTCGAAATGTAACATTTTTCTCATAATTTAACAAATTTGTTCTCATAATTTAACAACTTTTTTCTCGTAATTTAACGACTTTTTTCTTGTAATTTAATGACTTTTTTCTCAACATTTTATCTCGACTTTTTTCTCGAAATGTAACATTTTTCTCATAATTTAACGACATTTTTCTCATAATTTAATGACTTTTTTCTCGTAATTGAATGACTTTTTTCTCGTAATTGAATGACTTTTTTCTCGTAATTTAATGACTTTTTTCTCAACATTTTATCTCGACTTTTTTCTCGAAATGTTACATTTTTCTCATAATTTAACGAATTTGTTCTCGTAATTTAATGACTTTTCTCGTAATTTAATGACTTTTTTCTCGTAATTTAATGACTTTTCTCAACATTTTATCTCGACTTTTTTCTCGAAATGTAACATTTTTCTCACAATTTAACAAATTTGTTCTCGTAATTGAACGACTTTTTTCTCGTAATTTAACGACTTTTTTCTCGTAATTTAATGACTTTTTTCTCGTAATTTAATGACTTTTTTCTCAACATTTTATCTCGACTTTTTTCTCGAAATGTAACATTTTTCTCATAATTTAACGAATTTGTTCTCGTAATTGAACGACTTTTTTCTCGTAATTTAACGACTTTTTTCTCGTAATTTAATGACTTTTTTCTCGTAATTTAATGACTTTTTTCTCAACATTTTATCTCGACTTTTTTCTCGAAATGTAACATTTTTCTCATAATTTAACAAATTTGTTCTCATAATTTAACAACTTTTTTCTCGTAATTTAACGACTTTTTTCTTGTAATTTAATGACTTTTTTCTCGTAATTTAATGACTTTTTTCTCAACATTTTATCTCGACTTTTTTCTCGAAATGTAACATTTTTCTCATAATTTAACGACATTTTTCTCATAATTTAATGACTTTTTTCTCGTAATTGAATGACTTTTTTCTCGTAATTGAATGACTTTTTTCTCGTAATTTAATGACTTTTTTCTCAACATTTTATCTCGACTTTTTTCTCGAAATGTTACATTTTTCTCATAATTTAACGAATTTGTTCTCGTAATTTAATGACTTTTCTCGTAATTTAATGACTTTTTTCTCGTAATTTAATGACTTTTCTCAACATTTTATCTCGACTTTTTTCTCGAAATGTAACATTTTTCTCACAATTTAACAAATTTGTTCTCATAATTTAACGACTTTTTTCTCGTAATTTAACGACTTTTTTCTTGTAATTTAATGACTTTTTTCTCGTAATTTAATGACTTTTTTCTCAACATTTTATCTCGACTTTTTTCTCGAAATGTAACATTTTTCTCATAATTTAACGAATTTGTTCTCGTAATTGAACGACTTTTTTCTCGTAATTTAATGACTTTATTCTCAACATTTTATCTCAACTTTTTTCTCGAAATTTAACAACATTTTTCTCATAATTTAACGAATTTGTTCTCGTAATTTAACGCCTTTTTTTCTCAAAATTTAACAACTTTAATCTCGAGATGGTTTTATTTTTTTATTATTTCTTGGCCCTAATCCTCTTCCGTAGGTTTCAGCTATCCTAATTCTAATGTTATGTTAAAATTCTGTTTTATTGTGCAGTGACACACCTAGTCAATACAAATTAAATCTTGAAATATTGTCAATTCTTTTTTAAGTTGTATGTACAACAAAGTTAATGAAAATGAAGAAATAAATGTTTTAGTAGTTATTTGAACTTCAGTTTTATTTTTTAATTTTGTTCAAAATATCTTGATATGTATCGTATAATGAGCTGAGTGTACCGCACAGCAGAACCCCCAAAAAATGCATGCAAAAGACAAAGACTGTACAAAAAAAAAAAAAAATGAATACCTGTTCAAAAAAATACAGTGCCCGTTCAAAGTTCTTCAGACCCGTGTAGATCATGCCTCCATAGTAGTAATAACATAGAAAGTGCTTTGCATCGTACGCTCCGTTCTCCTTGCAAATATCCATCATGTCCAGCTCCAGGAACGGGACTGCAGGTTTGAAGCACTTAGCTAATAGGCATAACTGTAAATACAGAGCAGAATCATTAATTGCACAGTAAACATCAAATGATCTGAAAGTGTCTGTTTAACCCTCTGGAATTCATCACTAACGGTCCACCATCCTCTGCACTCAAAACTATTTTTTTCATTAAATTTATTAATTCACTTTATTTTATATTTATTCTTTATATTTATTTTTTATTTTTTATGGCACTATGGTAATATTTCCCTCTTAATTAGGCACCATTTACTTCTATATAAAATAATACCAAAAGACTAATCAAAGGGGCGGTTCCCTGGACAGAGATTAGAGGGTTAGTTCACCCAAAAATGAAATTTCTGTCATTAATTACTCACCCTCATGTCGTTCCACACCCCTAAGACCTTCATTCATCTTCAGAACACAAATTAAGATATTTTTGATGAAATCTGTTTTTTATCTCCCATAGAAAGCAACAAAATTACCACATTCAAGGTCCAGAAAGGTACTAAAGACATTGTTACAACAGTCATGTGACTGCAGTGGTTCAACCTTAATGTTATGAAGCAACGAGAATACTTTTTGTGCACAAAAACAAAACAAAAATAACCACTTTATTCAACAATCTCTTCCCTGTCAGTCTCCTACGCAGGTGATGCAGTAACGCAGTGAAGCTTCTGTGTTTACGTCTGAAAGATGGCTCAGTATTGGCCAAAGCTGATCACGTGATCAGCAGGATGCATGTGTTTGAGTCAGCCAATAATGAGTCGGCGTTCTGACGTAGAACCTGGATGCGCTGGATGTACACAACGTATGAAAATGACACAGAAGAGAAGAGATTGTTGAATAACGATGTTATTTTTGTTTAGTTTTTTGTGCACAAAAAGTATTCTCGTCTCTTCATAACATTAAGGTTGAACCACTGCAGTCACATGACTGTTTTAAGGATGTCTTTAGTTCCTTTCTGGACCTTGAAAGTCTTGATTTTATTGCTGTCTATGGACGAGTCACATACCTCTCGGATTTCATCAAAATATCTTCATCTGTGTTCTGAAGATGAACGAAGGTCTTACGGGTGTGGAACGACATGAGAGTGAGTAATTAATGACAAATTTTTTGGTGAACTAACTCTTTAAAACATCCCTGTAATATCATTACCACAGCATAATATGTGTTTACTGTTGACTCTGCTTACTACACTCCAGCTTACAACAGCTCCTCAATTGCATCTTTAATTATCTATATACATGTAACGACACAAAAACTGATTCCGACTCACCTGACACAGGTCTGCGTGCACTGAGGTAAGCTGGTTTGTGTTCATCTGCATCTTGTCTATGGCCTGTTTAAGTATACTTATCCCGCGCAAGGGCTGTGAAGAACAAGAAACTTAACATCACTCTTGTAATTTAAAGATAACAACTCCAAAATGACAGAAAGACTTGCCTGTTTTCTTTCTACCAGGGCATTTGTCAACTGGTGGCACAAACCAGCAACTGAAAGTAGAAAAAAACTTTAAAAGAGGAACACAAAACAAAACAGTGTGATGAAAACCCTGCATTTAACTTTATAGTGTTTACGTACATGTGTCTGTGGCGTATCGGATGTGCTCTCCGTTGCAGGTGCTGATGAAGAGTTGGACTTGGGAAAACAAGGTCTCAAAATCAGGGATGTTTGGCATGGAAAACTTCACAAACCTGCAAGGCAGTTAAAAGACACAGTGACTCTTTCAGATGGCCAAAAAACACTTCATGAACTCTCAGTTTAAAGGTGCAGTATGTAATAATTCTGTCCGCTAGAGGCCTATTCAAAACAAAAGCGTAGCTTGATGACGCCAAGTTTGAGAGAGGAATCTTGGGACATGTGGTTTCTACCTAAACGGACGGTGCAAAAGAACAGGGATTGGAGTCGGGAAGAAATCATGTTCATGGATGCGATTATTAACGTTACTGTAGTATGAAGCAGAGCAGGAGCGAGTGTTGTGGAGCTGAACGAGGAGCTGGAGCGATTGTGCAACACAAAACTTTATTATGACACAGTCGTCGGCGCCGCTTCTGCTTTTCCGGTCATGAGTATGAGGTAACGCAGCTCTGTTTATCATATTACTTACATTTAAGTGTGTTAAAAATGATGTTATAACATTACTCTGTGCGTTCGCTCAGCGGCTGCTATGAGACACTGTTACACACTGCAGTAAGATCGATTTTACAATGTCATATTAAATACGCTGGATGTCTTGTGTTGATAAATGGCATGCAATTAATTTGAAAAGGTATTGTATGATGAAGAAAATTATGTATTACTGTTACTAAAAATCAAGCTGCATCTGATTATGCTATGTTAGCTACTTGACAAAATAGTGTTTTTCAGGCATGGTAAAGTATGGTACTCGCAAAAAATCAAGAAAATTAGATTTAAACAATAAGACTAAACGTGTTGAGCTATATAACAATTAGTTTTCTGTCTATAAATATATCAAAACAGTTGTCTATTAAAACGTGTAATATATTAAAACGTCTTTGGTGTTTTCATGGCTTCTACCAAGGATAACGCGGGTATGACGCAATTGACATGCGACTCCTCACACGTCCCGGAGCCTTGGTTAAAATTGCAATTTTCTCACGATTTACAAATAGTTGGAAACATTTGGGATATTTTAAGTACTTAAGTGAACAAAATATATAACACTGGCCTAGTGGTTTTTGGATATTTTACTGCAAAAATATTACATATTGCACCTTTAATGGGACTAAAGGATTAGTTCACTTCAGAATTCAAATCTGATAATTTACTCACCCCCATGTCATCCAAGATGTTCAGGTCTTTCTTTCTTCAGTCGAAAAGAAATTAAGGTTTTTAAGGAAAACATTCCAGGATTTTTCTCCATATAGTGGACTTCACTGGGGTTCAACGGGTTGAAGGTCCAAATGTCAGTTTCAGTGCAGCTTCAAAGAGCTCTACATGATCCCAGACGAGGAATAAGAGTCTTATCTAGAGAAATGATTGGTAATTTTCTAAAAAAATAAATAAAAATGATACACTTTTTAACCACAAATGCTCATCTTGCACTGCTCTGTGATGCCCCACGCATTACGTAATCATGTTGGAAAGGTCACGCATCCATCCAACTTCAAAATCGTCCAACATCGTTGTTTTACCTTTTTTTTTGTAAAGGCCGTTCGCTTTATAGACACTTGACCTTTCCAACATGATTACGTAATGCGTGGAGCATCACAGAGCAGAGCATGATGATTATTTGTGTTTAAAAAGTATATCATTTTTTATTTTTTTTTAGAAAATGACCAATGGTTTCTCTAGATGAGACTCTTATTCCTCGTCTGGGATCATGTAGAGCTCTTTGAAGCTGCACTGAAACTGACATTTGGACCCCAGTGAAATCCACTACATGGAGAAAAATCCTAGAATGTTTTCCTCAAAAAGTTCATTTTGACTGAAAAAAGGAAGACATGAACATCTTGGATGACATGAGGGTTTGTAAATTATCAGGAAATTTTAATTCTGAAGTGAACTAATCCTTCAACAAGTCACTGACTTACAGAACAGCTAAAACACCAAGCGAGTGCTCTTGGATGTCCAACGCCCCAAGAACAGTGTCCAAATGGGAGAGATTCTTGGCCAGAAGCTCCCCGCTTTTATTGATCAGCTCACATAGTTGAGTCATCTGACCTGAGAAGAACAAGAGACATTAATATGCATGAAAACATGATATTCGAAACTATTCTAAAGTAAGTCCATTTACAATAAATCAGCATCGCATTCTGATGTATCGGTCATAATATTGATTTATTATTTTAAATAAATAGTTTAATAAAGAGTTTCTTTGACTTTATTGGGAATTGCATATTTATTAAAATCTGACCAGAATTTCTGAAAAAAGAGAAACATGTTTTCAACCTAATGACAGCATAAGAAATAAACAATTTAGCCCCCCCCCACTTGGCTAAGAACTTTCTACTATAAAAGCTGTTGATTTTATATCCATGTCAATGTCATCAGAGAACAAATTACGGGTTTGTAATTGTTATTTTATGCCATATTTTATAAATGACTCAGCTAACATGACACGTCTAGTCATTTCATTAATATAAAAGCTAAGCGGTAATAACGTGCAAATATTCCGCAGCGTTTAGATTTTTTATTACACGTTGGACGAACAGAATAAGACACACAAATAGCATGTGTTACTGTCTGAAATATAAACAACTAGCATGCTATCACGCTAACAGCTATTAGCAATTTAGCTAGTTAGCCCACATCCGTTATTCTGAGAGTTCACGAGCCGCGCAAATGTCCGTACCTTGAGCGGAAAGTTGCCGCACATTATTCACGAACTGCTCCAGAGCTGAAGCCATAGTTTTTGCGATTTTGGGAGGATGTTTTTCATTCAAATGTCAGAAGCTGCTTTCCTGTAAAGAAGGGACGGGCCCTCAGCCGCCAACAGTAATCAAATATCGCGAGGTTTGAGTGACAGCTCAGATTCCACGAGATTTCAGGCAAGGGATCGCTCCACTGGAAAACAAACTCCATAGCAGAGATACTTTTTAGAGATTTCACTTCACAAACACATAACTATTATTTATTTAGAGCAAAATGTGTTATTTACAACAAAAGGTCGCAGGATTCAGTCTTTGAAAAGTGACATGTATCTTTAAGAAATAAAAGGAAAATATCATTATTTTTTCTTCCGGTGCAAAACAGCAAAGATATTCTCTGACTGGAGAGATGATCATCTTCTCACCTTCCGAGCAACATATTTAGGGAATAGGTTAAAATCTCTGTTACACAACAATTTAATGTATTATAGGTTAAAGTCCAGATATTTTCCATCATTTTAGAGAAAAATGTAGGATAAAAAAATAAATAAAAAAAATTAAGCTAATATTTATTTCATGTATAGGTTTGGATATGATATGTGACATAATTTAAAACATATTAATTGTATTATTTACATACTTAAGATTGTATGTACATTTTGTAGGATTTCCAAAAGAGCCCACATTAAAAATTCTGTCATCCTTGTTTCTAGATTTTTAAAAAGTCTTTGTTATATAGTAATAAGCCATGAACCAAACCAACCAGCTACAAAATGAATCAAAACACTTTGATTTGAACCAAAAAAACAGACAAACATGATATAATGGCTTTAATGAGTTAAAGAACTACAATCCCATGAAGCACTGCACGTGACGTAATGAAACTATTCATTTAAATGTGTTGACTGTGTATATAGAAACAGTGCATTTTACGTTTATTACAAAATGTACAAATATTTAAGCAGTTTTAGTGCTTCATGGGGTCACGCGGCTTGATTATTTTGATTCCCTGATGTTGACTTTTTTTGCGGAATCATGGGTAATGTAGTTCTTCAGCAGACATTCACTGTTAAACATTATTAAAATCTATATTTATAAGTTGAAATAATGCGGACAGATACCATTAAATTAAAAACCTCGTAGCTTACAGTAGGTATTTCTCGGTTTATAATTTTCGTTAAAAAAAAAATGTCACTTCCGGAAGCCGACTGCGAGATCTCTCTTCTCGCGAATAGCTTCGGTTTGCTCGGTGACAGTGTAGCGCAAAAATAGTCTTAAGCATGATTTTGAAGACGTAAACAAAGTGCTCTGATTTAAACGACACACACTACTGTATTGATTTCGCAAACACTTCTCGTTTGACATTTGCACAGCTGTAAACAAATGCAGATACGGGAGATCAACACTGCAATTCAACACCAGCGACTGCTGGAAAAGCATGAGACCCTCTGACCCCTCAGAAACTAACAAAAGACTCCGCAACAAAGTCACACAATGTGCAAAACAATAGAGAGCCAACAGAATGAGATGTGCTAACAATCAGCATCACTCTGCTGCAAAACAGCACTCGAGTTAATGCACACTGCCAAGTGACTACAGTGGATTTAGACGATTATAAGGAGGTTTACGATGACTTTATTGCCGAGGATCGTACGGTGGCTCGAGAGAGGCTCTGTCTCATTGCACCTTCACTATCAAAGCAGCGCAAACATGTGCACGAAGAACAGAAGACTGAGGGTTCTGGTGGACATGGACGGTGTCATCGCCGACTTCGAGGGAGGTTTTTTAAAGAAGTTCAAGGCGAGGTATCCGAAAGAGCCCTTCATATCCTTAGAGGACAGAAGAGGATTCTGGGTGTCCACACAGTATGGAGACATGAGAAGTGACCTGTGTGTAAGTGTGACAGAATATGAAATAATAATAGACAGTTTGCTGAAATGGAACCTTAAAGGATTAGTTCACTTTCAAATTAAAATGTCCTGATAATTTACTCACTCCCATGTCATCCAAGATGTTCATGTCTTTCTTTCTTCAGTCGAAAAGAAATTAAGGTTTTTGATGAAAACATTTCAGGATTTTTCTCCATATAGTGGACTTCAATGGCCTCCATGGGGTTGAAGGTCAAAATTACAGTTTCATTGCAGCTTTAAAGCATTCTACACAATCCCAGATGAGGAATAAGAGTGTTATCTAGAGAAACCATTTCTCATTTTCTAAAAAGAAGAAAAAATGAAAATAAAAAATTATATACGTTTTAACCATAAATGCTCATTTTGAACTAGCTCTTCTTCTTCTCTATTAGAATTTCGGCAGTGTAGACACTGCTAAGTGTATTACTGCCCTCCACAGGTCAAAGTTTGAACTAATTGTTATATACTTGCACTAGCATATTGTATATGACAATTTAGTTCAAACTTTGACCTGTGGAGGGCAGTAACTTAGCACTGCCGGAATTCAAATAGAGAAGAAGAAGAGAGCTAGTTCAAGATGAGCATTTATGGTTAAAACGTATATAATTTTAATTTTTTTTTTTTTTAGAAAATGAGTGATGGTTTCTCTAGATAAGACCCTTATTCCTCGTCTGGGATGATGTAGAATGCTTTGAAACTGCACTGAAACTGTAATTTTGACCTTTTGGGGTCCATTGAAGTCCACTATATGGAGAAAAATCCTGGAATATTTTCATTAAAAAACTTAATTTCTTTTTGAATGAAGAAAGAAAGACCTGAACATCTTGGATGACATGGGGGTGAGTAAATTATCAGGAAATTTTACATTTGAAAGTGAACTAATCCTTTAAATAATAGTTACAACTTTTTAGTATGTTATTAAACTTTAACTAAGAAACTAGTATTAATAAATGCTTTATAAGTAGTCTGCCGTCAGTGCTGTGGGCGGAGCTAAAGAGTCACGAGCGCATGCAGCTTCTGCGTGGAGATCACATGCTAGCTGCGATGTCATTATAAATAAAAAGGGAACAAAAACTTTCATGTTGTTTACATTATATGCACTTGTGCACCGATTGCCAACAAAACACAGACATCTGATGCAGCTTTACTCACTGCCGCTTCCCTGATTACTGCGAAGTCGCCATCACCTGCTTTCAAATGGAGCGGCATTTAATACACAGAACCATAGATCACTGACAAGCTACGCAATATCGCGTTCATATCGCAGATGAATCGCCTTCGATAATGAACGCGAAATTGCGTGGCTTGTCAGTGAACTACGGCTCTGTCTATTAAATGCCGCTCCATTTGAAAGCAGGTGATGGCGATATAGCGGTAATCAGGGAACCGGCTTTACTGACGAAATGCGCGTGACAATCGCATGCGATATATCGCCCAGCCCTATTTACAAAGTATTCATCACCGAATTCCCGGGAACAAACAAACATAAATGTGCAACTCTGTTGCTGCTCGGAAAAACAATCTTCATCCTCTGTTCCATTAACGCTGGTTCTTTAGGAAGCTGAAAAAGGTCATCTTTCCCTCGCATCCAAAAACACATTCCTTTGTTTACAGGAGCTGCGTCTCATTTTGGAGGCTGCATCCTTCAGAGGTCCCATTTGAAGGCTGCATACTTCATCAAGGATGTCATATTAAAGAAAAGTAACCATAATAAAATTGACTAATATTCATTGTGAGGTGTGAAGTACTGTAATTTCTTTCTTACGTTGCAATCTAACGGTTATTTTTCTTAAATGAGACCGATGATGTATGCAGCCTTCAAAGCGTGCAGCCCCTGAATTGGGACACAGCCATTGTTGAAAAATCTCTCAGCTTCCGTATCCCGAACGAAGTGTGTTGATGGGCGTGCTCTTGCTCTTGCTCTTGCTCTGGGTGATGCGTGTGTTTGTGTGTGTGTGTGTGTGCGTGTGTGTGTGCGCATGGTTATCAGGGAAAAGTGCCTATACAAGGAATTCTGCTTTCTTTTGACGTCATACAGGACACACTAATAATTCAGAATGCATGAAATAGCATTACACCCCCCCCCCCCTTTAACTAATGAAGCCTTATTTCACTAAGTGTTACTGAATAATAAAAAATAATCACAACATTCTCAGTCATTATAGGGAAAGTTATAGTCCAGATTAAAATGTAAAAATGTTTAAGTTTGAAAATAAATAGCCTTTTAAGTCTTTAACTATTACGTATTTGGTGCTGTGATGAACAATAATGCAAATACAAAAAAACTAAATGGCTATTTGAGGCATTTTAGATACTGTTCAATAGCACAGTTGATTTGTTTATGGGGTTTCAGGGGTAACCGCTGCATTTCGGCTGTTCCATCAGCGCCCTCTGCTGTCAGAGAGTGAACGTGCACTTTCATTCAGCGCGTCTCATGTGTTTCTCGTGCACATTGGGCTTGTTTACATCAGTGCATGTCTCCCTTTGACACAGAATACAGCGGTGTTGTGCATTTTATATGGCTGATGGGGAAGTATTCTTAAAATGTGTTATAAAACTTTTAATAATTCGTAATAAATAATTACTCACAGTATTTTGAAGTGCCCACGGTAACAATATAGTGCATCGTATTACCGAATATTGGCACATATCTACATGCTCATCAGATATGTCTGTGATTGTCTGCAGATAAATGCTCCCATTTTCAAAGCGCTTTCATATTCAAACACTTCCATGCATTGATCATTGTAGCCAATCACAGACATATCTGATGAGCGTGTGAACACAAAGGCCAATCAGAGGTGTTTACGAATCCGCTCAAGCCCAAAGTATCACATTTGTAAAATTTTAGTACTGACTTGGTATTGCGGTCGGTACTGCACTAAATATACGCAACTAAAATATATATATATATATAATGTATATATATATATATATATAATTTATATATCATGTATATATAAATCAGCATATATTCAACATATATAAATGATGAAAACATTTTTTTACAACTTATAATCAAAGTTTGCACTGACTGCAGGACAAGGCCATCAGCATTTGGGAGTCAAAAAACTTCTTCATGGACCTGGAGCCTCTTCCTGGAGGTGTGGAGGCGGTGAAGGAGATGTCCAAGATGGAGAAGTAAGTTCAGCCAGATGTTTGGCATCTCTAAACGATTCCAGTCAGTGTCTGGGTTTATATACATACATACTTTATGTCAACTAATTATGTGATTCCTTTCATTTGTTGCTCTGGGTGACAATCGGGGTAAACAGCAGTCGAAAATGAAAGAATGTCTCTGATTCCCTACATCACCGTATTATAAATCACCACCCTCCAGAAGAACTTGCATAATAGACTGATAAGCACGGCTAGTAATAATAATCTCCCTTGAGTAAATGTTTGTCTGGATATTGCTAGCTGTAAAATGACTCTTGCTTAGTTTCTCTTTTCTTCACCCAGTACAGATGTCTTCATTTGCACCAGTCCAATAAAGCATTACAGCTACTGCCCGTATGAAAAGGTAAGATTCTCTTAAACTGAGGTTGAGCTACATTTCTAGATGCATGTTGGTCTGTTGGTTTAGCAGTGTGTGTACAGTCAGTGGGGTCCAAAAGTCTTCAGGATCAGTGACGTTTTTTTTTTTTTTTTTAGAAATAATAGTAAATTATGCATATTACATGCAAACCAATCCCTAAACTTATAGTAAGTACATGATGCTAAGCACTGTAACAAGGACACGTTAAAATAAAGTGACCCATTTTTTTTTCTATATGTATAATTATATATATATATATATATATATATATTTATAAATATATATATATATATATATATATATATATATATATATATATAAATAAATAAATAATATAAATTTATTAAAGGATTAGTTCACTTTAGAATTCAAATTTCTTGATAATTTACTCACCTCCATGTCATCCAAGATGTTTATGTCTTTCTTTCTTCAGTCAAAAAGAAATGAAGGTTTTTGAGGAAAACATTCCAGGATTTTTCTCCATATAGTGGACTTCACTGGGGTTCAACAGGTTGAAGGTTCAAATGTCAGTTTCAGTGCAGCTTCAAAGATCCCAGACGAGGAATAATGGCCATTTTCTAAAAAAATAAACATTTAAATACTTACAAATGCTCATCTTGCACTGCTCTGTGATGCGCCACGCATTGCATAATCACATTGTAAAGGTCACGAGTGGCATGACGTAGGCGGAAGTACCGCGGTAGGGTGAAAATCTCCATCTCATTTTCTCCTCCAACTTCAAAATCGTCCAACATCATTGTTTTACCTTTTTTTGTAAAGGCCGTTTGACTTAGTCTTTGCACGTTCGCTTTGTAGACACTTCCGCCTACGTCACGCATGTGACCTTTCCAATGTGATTACGTCATGCGTGGAGCATCACAGAGAAGTGCAAGACGAGCATTTGTGGTTAAAAAGTATTTAAATGTTTATTTTTTTAGAAAATGGCCAATGGTAGATAAGATAAGACTCTTATTCCTCGTCTGGGATCATGTAGAGCTCTTTGAAGCTGCACTGAAACTGACATTTGGACCTTCAACCCGTTGAACCCCAGTGAAGTCCACTATATGGAGAAAAATCCTGGAATGTTTTCCTCAAAAACCTTAATTTCTATTCAACTGAAGAAAGAAAGACATGAAAACAAGACATGAGGGTGTGTAAATTATCAGGAAATCCTTTAATGTTTTCGAAATGCATTTAATACAGTGACTTGAACACCTGATGATCAAAAATTCAAATTATTTTGATATTTTTCACAGTAGTTGTGATACAACTATCTATCAACTGTATCATAATAAAGAAATTTTAAACAAAAATCTTTAGTTATTCTTCTATTATTTTTTAGAATTTAGAGGAAAAATAGTGCAAACCTAAAACCTAAAAAAAGACCTAAAATAGTGCAAAATCAGAATTTTTTCTTTTTTTTTAACATAACTTTTCTTGAAATTTGAAATGTTTTCAAAATCCTACAACTTTACTTACTTGTTATATATATATATATATATATATATATATATATATATATATATATATATATATATATATATATATATATATATATATATATATATATATATACAGTACAGTCCAAAAGTTTGGAACCACTAAGATTTTTAATGTTTTTAAAAGAAGTTTCGTCTGCTCACCAAGGCTACATTAATTTAATAAAAAATACAGTAAAAACAGTAATATTGTGAAATTTTATTAAAATTTAAAATATCTGTTTTCTATTTGAATATATTTGACAAAGTAATTTATTCCTGTGATCAAAGCTGAATTTTCAGCATCATTACTCCAGTCTTCAGTGTCACATGATCCTTCAGAAATCATTCTAATATGATGATCTGCTGCTCAAGAAACATTTAATGTGTACAATTGTACAAAATATTTGTGTACAATATTTTTTTTCAGGATTATTTGATGAATAGAAAGTTCAAAAGAACAGTGTTTATCTGAAATCTAATCTTTTGTAACATTATAAATGTCTTTACTGCCACTTTTGATTGATTTAATGCATCCTTGCTGAATAAAAGTATTCATTTCTTTAATTTCTTTTAAAAAAAATAAAAATAAAATTCTTACTGACCCCAAACTTTTGAACGGTAGTGTATAATGCTACAGAAGCTTTGTATTTCAGATAAATGCTGTTCTTTTGAACTTTCTATTCATCAAGGAATCCTGAAAAAAAAAAAAGTACACAACTGTTTTCAACATTGAAAATAATCATAAATGTTTATTGAGCAGCAAATCAGCATATTAGAATGATTTCTGAAGGATCATGTGACACTGAAGACTGGAGTAACGATGCTGAAAATTCAGCTTTGCATCACAGGAATAAATTACTTTGTCAAATATATTTAAATAGTACACAGTTATTTTAAATTGTAATAATATTTCACAATATTACTGTTTTTACTGTATTTTTAATGAAATAAATGTAGCTTTGGTGAGCAGATGAAACTTCTTTTAAAAACATTAAAAATCTTAGTGGTTCCAAACTTTTGGACTGTACTGTATATATATGTGTATGTGTGTGTGTGTATGTATGTATATGTATATATGCATAGTTTGTCATCTTCACTATAAGAATAATTATTGGTAAATAAATAAATATTCAAATTATATTAATACACATACAGTTTTCATCTTCTCTATAAGAATAAGTGAGATTATTAGTAAATAAATAATCCATACATTAAGGATTTAAAAATAAATGAGATATAATATCCTTTTCTCAAAATCCTATAACTGTCTATTTATTTACAAGTTTAATATACATAAATTATATTTATATCCTGTTTTTAACAAACTCTGGTAATGCAACTGCATCACTGCATCATCAGAGTCTGTATTTCAGCCCATTTTCTCCCTGTTTCCATGGTTTCCTCCACTGAAGTGTGTTTGTCCACAGTACGCATGGGTAGAGAAACATCTGGGCCCAGAGTTCCTGGAGCAGATCATCCTGACCAGAGACAAGACCATAGTGACCGGAGACATCCTCATAGACGACAAACCTGATATCCTGGGTGAGTAAGAGCCGCCGGTCCAGGTCAGTATCACACGTAATGCTGAGCTTTGCGGGAACCACACATGTGTTTTCCCGTTGAAGGTGTGGAGCCCAATCCCTCCTGGGAACATGTCCTCTTCACTGCCTGCCACAACAAGCACCTTCCAGCGAACCCCTCGCAGCGGCGGCTGCTGTCCTGGGCTGATGACTGGAGGGCGGTGCTGGCCAGCAAACGCCAGTGAGAGATGACAGAACATCCCATCATACGGCAGGGAAACGAGCTGATTTGTGCTTTGATGGGTAAACAGTTCCTGTATCAGCCCTCATATTCAGTATTACTCTGTAAAAGCGTTGATTGATTTTGCAGGCGACGAGAAACAAACTGTGTTTTTATGTAAAATCACAAAACAGATTTAGTTTTTCATGCAAGACTTTTAGCATCAGTGTATTGTTCATTGTGCATCCACTGATTATCATCGTTTACATCAAGCATAAACTGCCTTTCTTTACAAAGGGGATTGATCTACAAGGGGAGAATATTTAAATACTATTTCCGCTCCTGTCTGATCGCACATATGCACACATGAACATGAAAACACTCTGAAAAATGCTGGGTTAAAAACAAACCAAGTTGGGTTGAAAATGGACAAACCCTGCAAATAGGTTGTTTTAACCCAGCGGTTGGGTTAAATGTTTTAGTTTTATTTAACTCAACTATTGTTTAAAAATTACCGTATTGCTTGCTTAAAATGAAGCTAAAGCATATTGGAAATGAACATTTATTAGTTTAATGAATAATAATTTAATTGCTTATTAATAAATGTTCAACTTTTGATTATTATTGTTTCCTCTATTCTGTCTGATTTTTAATTTCCAAGCTATTTTGGGTTCATTTTTTAGCCAGACATATGGTAATTTTTAAACAATAGTTGGGTTACATAAAACTGTCCAACAGGTTTGGCAAACATTTAACCCAACCGCTGGGTTAAAACAACCCAAATTGGGTTGAAAATAGACAAACCCAGCAATTGGGTTGTTTTAACCTAGTGAAATGGACCCCAAAAATGTTGGAAATTAACATTTATTAATATGTATAATAAATGAATAATAATTAAACAATAAACATTTATTAAATTTCTTATTAATAAATGTTCATCTTTTGATTACTATTGTTTCTTCTAGTAATTATGTGTCTGATTTTTAATTTTCAACATATTTTGGGTTCATTTTAAGCTAGACATGTAGAATTTTTAAACAATAGTTGAGTTAAATAAAACTACCCAGCATGTTGGGCAAACATTTAACTGTTTGCTGGGTTAAAACAACCCAACTGCTCTCCATTTTCAACCCAAATTGGGTTGTTTTTAACCCAGCATTTTTTAGAGTGAAGCATGTAATGATTTTTTTCACTGGTTCACTGTTAACATGAATGCATGTTTAATTTATTATGAAGTATAGTTTTAATTCAGGGAGAACACAATTACTCGACAGAACGAGACAGGTTTGTTTGTGTATCGTTACATTTCATAGGCTAAATTTGTTGTGAGTGTCACTGGTTGAGGAGACGTGAATGCCAGAGCACTGCATGTTGAGCTCATGTACTGTAATCAGACTCTCTGAAGGCTTATTACCACTCTTGACACTAGAGGTCGCTATGAGCACATGGAATTATTATAATGCCTCAGTAACATGTTGCTTTTTAATTTCGGTTAACTCTTTAATAGTTTGGAATGAATCTCTTAATAAACTTTTTTTATGCCTTGAGGATAGGTGTTTGGTTTATGGCTTTGGAAAGCGCGTTAACTTTGGGTGTCATGGATGAGAAAAGTTTGGGGTCTGTAAGATTCACAATTAAATTGACAGTAAAGCATTACAAAAGATTTCTATTTCAAATAAACGCTGCTCTTTTGAACATCCTATTCATAGAAGAATCCTGAAAAATAAAATGTATCACTGTTTCCACATAATAAGAAGCAGCACAACTGTTTTCAACATTTATAATCAGCATATTAGAATGGTTTCTGAAGGATCATGTGACACTGAAGATGCTGTAATGATGCTGAAAATCCAGCTTTGATCACAGGAATAAATTACATTTTAACATATATTTGCATTGAAATCAGTTATTTTAAATTGTAATAATATTTTCCAATTTTTACTGTATTTTGATCTATTTTTCCTGATTATTATTAATGTTGAAAACAGTTGTTCTGCTTCGTATTTGTGTGAAAACAGTGAAATAGAATCTTTTGTAACATTATAAATGCCTTTACTGTCACTTTAGATCAATTTAATGCATCTTTGCTGAATAAAAGTATTAATTGAGCAGAAGCGCAGATTAAATATTTGCAATTGCAGATGTGGGAGAAGTCTATTACTGTAGACCAAAACGTTTGAAACATTACTTACTGACTCAGTGACTGTATAATATTAAAACGGGTTTATCATGCATTTATAAGAACAAACAAACAAAACATAGCTAATCTCTTGTAGATGACATTTCATCGTGATGAATGGATGTTTAAAGTTCACTGCTCTTGATAATCACAGTCCCTCAAGCCGAGCTGATAATGGCGTGATTCATTCATTTCAGTTCATCATGAAAGTGAACAGGAGATCATGAGATTGTCAAGTACAGTGTAACTGATTTGTACACAGCTGCAATGAAGTCCAAAAGAGGTTAGGGAGGAAAAAACACTGTTTGCAGATTGTTACTATATCTTTTTATAAGTTAAACCTATCAGAGTTATATGATAGGGACTGGCAGCGCAGTGTAGAAATGTGCAGAATATCTCTTAAACTGAAGACACTCATATATGCATGTTCTTTCTTTATCCAATGATGATTCCATTAACTAGTTTGAAAGGTGTTGCATTAAGGGTTAAAGTTCACCGAGTTCACATGATCTCTTCCTGAAGGCTGAACTATTAATCCGGAGACCGTGAGAGATCGTTTCGGTTCTTGAGTGATGTTTGCCTCAGAAGAACATTAGTCACACTTTTTGTCTGTGCTTTCTTTTTTTACCTTTATACATCACAAAGTATTTTTTTTTTTTGTCATGCTTTGTGCCATGAAATTTAGAAGTAGATATGAATTAATTTGTAAACGTTCATTCAAAAATGAAGTTAACACAAGATTAATGATCAACAACTGGTGCTAGTGTCTCTTCACTGCGGTGAATATTCTGGACCTCGTCTTTGGCATGAATAAATAGCCATGAACACCAAAGCTATTGCCAAAGCATTGTGTTTTCATCATTATACAGTGTGTCTTTAGAAGTAGTTAGAGTTAATTTAGAGGTTTTTTTTTTTTTTTTTTTTTTATGTAAACAAGGACTTTTAACAGTTATCAAAAAGGTTTCAAAGCTTCTCCTCCTGCAGGAGTGTTTAAAGTTACATACATATTTATTAACAAGCGCCAAATGCAAGTAAAAATCTGTGTAGGCGAGGATATGAAACGGTGTCATGAGAAATCGAGTCCCCCCAGGAATCGGGTCTCCTTTAGGACCCAGGCGTTAATGCCTGATCAAAAGTTACACTCTAAAAAATGCTGGGTTAAAAACAACCCAAGTTGGATTGAAAATGGACAAACCCAGCAATTGGGTTGTTTTAACCCAGTGGTTGGGTTAAATGTTTGCCCAACCTGCTGGGTAGTTTTATTTAACTCAACTGTTGTATACAAATTACTGTATTGCTCGCTTAAAATAAACCCAAAATATGCTGGAAATTAACATTTATTAATATGTTTAATAAATGAGCATTTATTAATAAAATGATGAATAATAAACAATAAAAAATTATTAAATTGCTTATTAATAAATGTATACCTTTTGATTATTATTTTTGCCTCTAATAATTATGTGTCTGATTTTTAATTTCTCACCTATTTTGGATTCATTTTAAGCCAGACATATAGTCATTTTTAATCAGTAGTTGGGTTAAATAAAACTACCCAACATTTAACCCAACCACTTGGTTAAAACAACCCAATTGCTGGGTTTGTCCATTTTCAACCCAATTTAACTCAACATTTTTTAGAGTGTATTATTGTGATGTCTTGACTAATTATAACCTATTTCACTATTGCACTAAGTGCACAAACAACATGCTTGAAATTATTGCATAATAAAACAAAATGGAAACACAACCATGCTTTTTCATAAGGGTGAGGATTGTTGCAATGTGGTATAGTATCCGATAATAATTTTGTAATAAATTAATTATCATGCTAAGTACACACAAACATCATAATTTTAAACATGTAATTGGGAACTATATTGGAAGCAAAAAAACATACATAATATAATATAAGCTGTAGATGTATGACTAAAAACAGTAAGAACGAGAAATGCTTGATTTCACAACCTATAGCTTCAATTTAAAAGACATGAATGGTTATTATAATGCATATTAAACTATATAAATCATAACATGATTTTGCAGGAATTATAATCAGGTGCTAAAAATACTACCCATTAAAAGTCTGCTGAACCAATGGGATCACTCGGGTTCCTAAAGGAGACCTGATTCCTGGGGGGGACTCGATTTCACACCACACCGGTAACATTTTTACGAATTCCAACAATGCAATATTATGAGAAAATAAACGTGAACAAATGTAAACGACGCTCAGGACAGTTGACTGGCATCATCATAAGAGTTTAAACCTTGCAAACTGAAATATTCAAGCACAAGAAGATGCAAAAGGAAACTCGCACCAGAAAATCTGTGTCAGCTTGCGAATACTGAATTGAGTTCTCTTTCACGTTTTCTTGTGCTTGAACAGACATATTCAACAAAATTATGTCAAAATGCCAGTTATGTCTTAGGGGCTGTTTACATGACACTGTTTTCAACTAAAAACAGAAAACTGTTGATGTGTTTTGGCCATTTATTTAAACTACAGTAGTGTTTTGGGTGCCTGAAAATGCAAACATTTGGAAAAAAAAACTTTCAAATGAAACGTTTTTGAAAACAATACCATTATTATCTCTGTGTAAACAACAAAAACTCAGATCTGTGAAAACAGTGACGCCATCTACATTTGTGTTTAGTCTATAGGCATGCGTGTTTGGCATGAGTGTTCTGTAAAAGATTGTGTAAGTGCGCAGGCGCGTAGTCTTTTTTAAGTGACATCAACTACTGACCTGGCATGCTTCATACAGCGTTTTTAGTCATTTTCGCAGATCGGTGTGAATGGGGATCTTTTTGATATTTTTTGATACTTTTTGTCATCTGTACAAAGAAAAAACTTTCCCATTTTTAGTACATCGTTGTCGTGTAAACCTATCCTCAAGTGAACGTAAAGGGTTGGGAAAGAAAACGCATGTGTAACAGTATATTGCATCTGTGCATTAGCTCTTAAAGTGACAGCAGCCTAATATTATTATTTTTTTTTTTTTTGAATAACATTAAAAAAACAAATAAGAATTAATCTTTCACAGCTGGTTGAAAAAATATACATATTCTTAAGTCACCAGTCTTTGGCAGTTGTGGCAAAAAGTTAGTTTTAGGCCCTGTATAGGCTATATCAACGACCAGAGAAGTCGTAGAAATTCAGTGCTCAAAACTTTTGGGATCACTAAAAGTCCACAAGGGAAACCACAAGACATTGTGTTCAATTATCTGTGAAAAGAGAATGTATATTGTCACTCATCTTGTTATTGATTGTTGTATGATTCAGGTGCTCTACAGTCATATGGATGTCACGATGTTGTGTTTAAGTTTTGGAGGACTATATATAATCACATATGTTTTAATAAAGAATGACACTTCAAACCAAGGGCTTGTGTTTTTTATTTGAAACATCTGTGACAATGTGACTTCAGTTTCATTTCTAAGAAAGCTTTTAAAAAGCAAGTTTTTAATTGCCAAAATCTCTACTATGTTGTCATTTTTATAGATTAAGTTAATTGCAATGCTTTTTTGGGTTATATAGCATATATAACCCATAAAGCATTATGTAAATTCTTTTTTTTTTTTTTTTTCAGCTAGTTGTCCAACATTTCTCAATTTCATTTAACTTGATTTACTAAAATAACTAAAACTATAAATTAAATAAAAATTATAAAAATTATATAGTTAAATATAGTTATATTATATAGTTATATAGTTATATAGTTAAAATAAATAAAAAATAAAATTAAAATTGAAAATATAAAAACTTATTCAAAATATTAATAAAAAAGTCATAATTTTGGGTTTTGAAAAGTGAATCTCATGCTTAAATCCCCTTTATCCCTGTCGAAATACAACATTTAAATGGAAAATTTAAAAAATAATAACCCTTATCAAAATATTAATAAAAACTATAATATTATCTCAATAATATGATATAACACTTGTTTATTAGCTTTAAATTGCACGTAAATCATCTTAATCATTAAATTAGATGTAATAAAAATATAAATATAGTATGATATAAAAATGCATTTTTTCTAATTAATCCTGGTGTAAATGATCCCTGCTGGGGAATCGGAGCAGGAAGTGAGGTCATAACCTTAGACTGCTGAGAGCGGCATGTGGAAGTGCAGTTATCCTAGTTTGCCTTTCAAAATTAGGACAGTTTTGTTTAAAATGATTATCATGGAGGATAAGCAGCAGAAGGAACGTCTCCTTGTCTTGCTCTGAGAGGCTCTTTCCAGGAGTCTCACGATTCATTGAAGGCACTTTCTTTCTTCACAGCAACAGCCGTAAGTTTGTATATGTCCAGGCTATTAATAATACCTTCACACACAATCATGATTGTTTTCCTGGAACAGATAGAGAAAGTGCATGCGTCTGTTTTTGTTCCTCGCTAGAAGGAATAATACATGCAGATATTGAAAAACGTCAACATGAAGCGACATTCATAACCCATTAAACTCTTACATACCAAAATGGAGCTAAAACATACATGTGATTTGCAATGGCATTAAAAAAGGATGAAAAGTTAGAGCAAGTCGAGCAAGTTGCATTTAAAAAAAATGATTTGAAATAATGTGCACCGATAAATCATACCAGTAACATGCATAAAGAAATTGAATCGGGTCCATTTTTATACAGTTTGTTAACTTATGAAAGCTTTAATGTCATGACATTTAAAGAGACACTTATGTGATTGTTTTTATACTGCAGCTGCCTGACTAAAAAGATGCAGATGCATTTTCTTTCTTTCTTGACTGAATTTTAAAGAACTCTTTATGCCAAAAAGATTCTATATAAGGAAAAATGTCTTAAATGGTTGCATAATACTTTCATGTTTAACTGGTTATTTCAGGTTTTCTAATGTTTACAAGCTGTTGAATTCATAAAACTTAATTAAAATTGAAAATTATAACTAAATCCTTTTGGGAACCCCTGAACGCTTTAGGATTATATATATGTATATAGGACCTTTTTTTTCCCTTAAAGGATTAGTTCACTTCAGAATTCAAATTTCCTGATAATTTACTCACCTCCATATCATCCAAGATGTTTATGTCTTTCTTTCTTCAGTGGAAAAGAAATTAAGGTTTTTAAGGAAAACATTCCAGGATTTTTCTCCATATAGTGGACTTCACTGGGGTTCAACGGGTTGAAGGTCCAAATGTCAGTTTCAGTGCAGCTTCAAAGAGCTCTACATGATCCCAGACGAGGAATAAGAGTCTAATCTAGAGAAACCATCGGACATTTTCTAAAAAAATAAAAATGTATATACTTTTCAACCACAAATGCTCATCTTGCAATGCTCTGTGATGCTCCACGCATGACGTAATCATGTTGTAAAGGTCACGTGTGACGTAGGTGGAAGTACCGCGGTAGGGCAAAAAACTCATTTTCTGCTCCAACTTCAAAATCGTCCAACATACTTTTTTTGTAAAGGCCGTTTGACCTAATCTTTGCACGTTCGCTTTGTAGACACTGGATCTTGACTTCCGGCTATGCCGGAACGCGTGACCTTTCCAACATGATTGTAATGCGTGTCGCATCTCAGAGCAAAATTATTATTATTTTTTTTAGAAAATGTCTAATGGTTTCTCTAGATAAGACTCTTATTTCTCATCTGGGATCATGTGAAGCTGCACTGAAACTGACATTTGGACCTTCAACCCGTTGAACTCCATTGAAGTCCACTATAAGGAGAAACATCATGGAATGTTTTCCTCAGAAACCCTAATTTATTTTCCTCTGAAGAAAGAAAGACATAAACATCTTGGATGACATGGAGGAGAGTAAATGATCAGGAAATCTTCATTCAGTAATGAACTAATCCTTTAAGCTAAAGATGGAAACACCAGCAATCACTTGCTGCATAGTTTGCCAGAGAAAGACAGGATTGTGGAGGCCGAATGCGTCACAGTTCTGAGAAATCCCTGTGGCGTTATGAAATGTAGGAATCTGCGTAAGAGTGTTCTGGCAAAGACTTCACTGGACTTTCCTGCTGGATAGAACTCTTTTGTTTTTATACTGCTTTATCATGTCTCAACGTATACTTGGCCACAAATTTTTAATAAAAAATCATAAAAACATAAAACAAAAACATAAACAATTTTTTTGTTTTTGAAAAATGAAGGCTCTTCTGTTCACCAAGGCTGTATTTATTTGATCAAAAATACTGTAAAATGTGAAATATTATTACAATTTCAAGTAGTTGTTTTCTAAGTGAATATATTGCAAACTCTAATTTATTTCTGTGATCAAAGCTGAATTTTCAGCATCATTACTCCAGTCTTCAGTGTCACATGATCCTTCAGAAATCATTCTAATATGATGATTTGATGCTCAAGAAACATTTATGATTATTATCAATGTTGAAAACAGTTGTGCTGTTTCAGATTTTTGTGGAAACCGTGATACATGTCCATTCAAAAGTTTGTGGTAAATTAATATAAATTACAATATTATATTCACATAGAAAACAGCTGTTTTTAATCATAATAATATTTAAGTTTTTTTCCAGTATTTTTGATGAAATAAATACAGCTTTAGTGAGCATAAGACTTCTTTCAAAAAAAAAAAAAAAAAAAAAAATATATATATATATATATATATATATATATATATATATATATATATATATATATATATATATATATATATATATATATATATATATATATATATATATATATATATAAGAGCATGTCTGTCTCTGTTTTCTTGCTCTGGAGTTTGCAGAAATTAAAGGATTAGTTCACTTCTGAATGAAAATTTCCTGATAATTTATTCACCCCCATGTCATCCAAAATGTTCATGTCTTTCTTTCTTCAGTTGAAAATAAATGAAGGTTTTTGATGAAAACATTCCAGGATTTTTCTCCTTATAGTTGACTTCACTGGACTCCAGACGGTTGAAGGTCAAAATTACAGTTTCAGTGCAGCTTCAAAGGGCTTTAAATGATACCAGACGAGACATTTTATTTGAAAGTGGACTTATTCTTTAACCTGGACAGCAAAAAAAATCAGTTCACTATAGAAGAAAAGCCTGCAGGAACAAGAGAAAAATAAACATCAGCTTGTTACTTTCCAAGCATTTCTTTTCCCCCTTCTTTTTGTTTATGTTCTCTGTCTGTTTGTCTGGTTTACGACAGAATGGGATTCTGTTTCCAAGAGCTGACCAATCAGAGCGCTGCAGGCATCTGTCACATGACACACACACACCTGTGCACACAGCTCTCAGTTTCCAGAGCAGAGCTTCTCTAGGATGCTGATAAGAGAATCCCTATAATCGTTTACTGAAAACCAAACTAATTACTGACTCATATCCTCGGAAACCATGATAACCACGCTGATGTTAGCCGAGTAGGCTAATGGATCCCGTCTGAGGACATCATTTGGATTTGTTTGGGAACTGTAAGTGTCAATACTGACCATCAAACTTCCACATAAATCCAATCAGCTTCCATATTTTTTTCCTGAGAAACAAAGTGACTCAGTCTGCATACATAATAACTCAGCAAGTTTCAAGTGCACCTTTCCAGGAAACGGGCATACCTGTGCGCAAATACTACAGTAATGCAAGCAAATAAACCATAAAATGTGCACAATAAATCATGATGTTAGACACACACAGCCTGGCGAGACCTACGGTAAATACAAAATAACAGGACAGACGGATCAAATCGATCCTCATTGGCTGTGCGGGAAATCGAGTCTCGATTTTATTGTTTTGTTTTGGTTTTTTGTATCATTGAGATACTATTGTAGTTTTTATTAATACTTTGAATTTGTTTTTATTTACTGTTTTCAATTTAATTTGTTAATCTATTTTGTGTTTTTGTCAGTTATTATTATTATTAAATATGTCTTTTTTATTAATTGTTATTTCAGTTTTTAAGTTGTTTTACTACATCAGCTTAAACTAAATAAAAATAAAAAATGTTGCCTTGACAACTAGCTGAAATTAAAAAAATGTATATTTTATTTTATTTCAGTTTTACTTTTATATTTTCTGTTTTCATTTACATTTTAGTTACAATTTTAGTCATTTTGTGTTGTTTTTGTCATTCTTAATGTATAGTTTTCATTGATTATTTTTATTTCAGTTCTTATTTAGTACATCAATGTAAAATTAAATGAAAACCAGCTGAAATAAAATAAATAATAATTATTATTTTTTTAGTCAAATTTTATTATATTTTTAAGGGTTCTTTTAAGTAGTTTTACATTTTATTTAAAGTATTGAATCTCTTCGCAGATTTAGTTATAATCCCCATATCAATTCACACAAAAAGCAATAACCCAGTTTAGCACAATGTGATTTTTTGTTATTTCAAAGCAGCGATTCTGAAAACTTGGCAACTTCATTTAGCAAACATGACAGTCATGCTGGTTCTTTGAAAGCCAGAGGATTTTTCCATGTTTCCAATTGTTATTAATCAATGGCCTTTTCAGGATGCTCACTGTGGAAATTGTTCCCATAATAAATTATGTGGGTGAAAGAAGTTAGGTTAACATGAGAACACAGTCGGGTCATTCTTGGAAAACACTTTTCATTTGAGATGATTTATGGAGGAAAGCATCATAACAATATAAAGGGGAATGAGGAAACAAAACAAAAACAGAGACACTGAAGATATACAGTGGTGCTCAGAATTATTGGCACCCTTGGTAAATATATATGACCAAAGATGACTGTAAAAATAAATCTGCGTTGTTTATCCTTTTGATCTTTAACTCATAAAATGAGCAAAAATCTAACCTTTCATTGAAGGAAAAGAATTGAAAGTGGAGGGAAAATCACATTATGAAATAAATGTTTTTCTCCAAAACACGTTAGCCACAATTATTGCCACCCTTTTATTCAATACTTTTTGCAACCTGCTTTTGCCAAGATAACAGCTCTGAGTCTTCTTCTATGACGCCTGATGAGTTTGGAGAACACCTGAGAAGAGATCAGAGATCATTCCTTCATACAGAATCTCTCCAGATCCTTCAGATTCCAGCGCCATGTTGGTGCTTCTTCTCTTCAGTTCATTCCACTCATTTTCTTTAGGGTTCAGGTCAGGGAACTGGGAAGACCATGGCAGAAGCTTCATTTTGTGCTCCCATTTTTGTGTTGATTTTGATGTTTGTTTTGGGTCATTGTCCTGATGGAAGATCCAACCACAGCCCATTATTGGATTTTCTAGCAGGTTTTGATTTTTTATCTGTTGGTATTTCATAGAATCCATGATGCCATGTATCTGTCCAGGACCTCCAGCACAAAAATAGGCCCTCAGCATTATAGATCCAGCAGTATATTTAACCGTGGGCATGGGGCACTTTTTATCCATATGTGCATATGTGCATATGTGTTTTTAGTTTCATCTGACCATATAAGCATTGAACCATAGACCACTGTATAGTTCCAGTCGTGTCTGACAACTGAATATGCCGGAGATTGTTTCTGGATGAGAGCAGAGGATCACCGAACAACTTGTGGTAATGTAGGTGCTGTTTGTTAGGCTTTCTGAGACTCAAGACTCAACTAATCTCTGCAATTCTCCAGCTGTGATCCTTGGAGAGTCTTTGGCCACTCAAACTTTCCTCCTCACCGCGCATTAGGACGATTTAGACACATGTCCTCTTTCAGGCAGATTTGTAACATCTTTAGTTGATTGGAACTTCTCAATTATTGCCCTGATGGTGGAAATGGGGATTTTCAATGCTTCAGCTATTTTCTTACAGACACTTTCTATTTTTTGAAGCTCAACAATCTTTTGCTGCACATCAGAACTATATTCTGTGGATTTACTCATTGTGATGAATGATTAAGGGAATTTGGCCTTTGTGTTTCCTCATGTCTATAGTCTTGTGGAACAGGAGGTTATGGCTGGACAATTTCCTGTTCATGATCACCCTGGTGTGATAAAAAAAAATTATAAATACAAATGGGAATATACTTCAGAGATATTTTCTAGGGGTGCCAATAATTGTGGCCAACGTGTTTTGGAGAAAAACATTTATTTCATAATGTGATTTTCCCTCCACTTTCAATTCTTTTCCTTCAATGAAAGGTTAGAGTTTTGCTAATTTTATGAATTAAAGATCAAAAGGATAAACAATGTAGATTTATTTTTACAGTCATCTTTGTTCATATTTACCAAGGGTGCCAATAATTCTGGCCACAACTGTATTTTGGGTCTTTGAAAAGAAATAAACTGTATTTTTCAACTGTAATATATGATGACTTTATCAATGTGTATTGAGCTAATGTCTTTTCCTCTAAAAGCAACAGCGAAGCTACAAGTTTAACACTGGAAGTAAGTTGTTTGTCAAATACCTTTAACCTGAAGTGTAACAAAGGCACCATTACAGTTTTTTACAGACGCTAGGACACATTTCTCAATACTTAGGTCACTTTTGCAAAACTCTTCACACAGTTCTCATAACCAACTTTCATTTTGGCAAAGCAGTTCATTTCACATTCAAAATGCACTACAACTACCAAAACACTTTATTCAGATCTCAAATCAACTCATTCTTCCAGAACACTAGCAAAGGTTGACAGCTGACAAACACACTTTGTCACCCACAAAACAATGACCTAAAAAACACTAACAACATGTAGCATTATACAACGTTTTCTTGTGTAAAACAAGGACACATTTCTTTTTATAATTCACTGCAATATATGTTACTGGAATGAATCAGACATGATGCAGAATTCATCAATATTTTATGTTGTTTATTTATTTTTATAATTTTTTATAATTCCAAAATACAAGAATTTGTATACACACCATCCACTGATACAGATACAATTCAATTGTTTTTATAGCATTTAATTTTAAGATTTAAAATATATTTCACTACAATAGTCTTATTCAGTTTTGTATGATGTTATTGTTTTGAACATAAGTTTAACAGTTTTGAAAACAGTATGTAAGCGTGTGCAAATTGGCCTGTACGTACACAGAGTTTTGGCATTTGTTGTGTCTGAGTGAGAAAAGAATTCATGAAATTTGAGAGATGTAGTCATTGAATGCATTTTGTGCCAAAGCAATGATAATTAATCCTCAGTTTAGCCCACATAGACTTCTGTTGTGCTCACTGTGTGAAGAGTTTTGCAAAAGTGACCTAAGAATTGAGAAATGTGTCCTAGCGTCTGTAAAAAACTGTAATCATGATTTATCACACTAGATAATGTTTGCAAATTTCAAATTGGCTCTTAAATCCCTTCCGGAAATGGTGTTGTGACAGCTTGTAAAAACGTTTATTGCACAGCTGTTTACGCACTGAGAAAAACTTCAATTCACACCAACAAATCAAACCTGCATTGAGTTCTCAGTATAACATCTAAAAACAGGTTAATCAGTAACAATGAAAATGTGTACAGTATGGGAAAATGCTACAGTAAACAGTCCTGCCACTTTAATGTGATATTTTGGTGCAAAAACATATTTGTCTTGTTCAAAAAAGCAACTGTAATCCGGTTTAAACAGATGTTAAATGCATTGAAATAGCTCTACACATTGTACTTTTTTGATAACACTTTTTTTTAAAACACTCTATCTATCTATCTATCTATCTATCTATCTATCTATCTATCTATCTATCTATCTATCTATCTATCTATCTATCTATCTATCTATCTATCTATCTATCTATCTATCTATCTATCCATCCATCCATCCATCCATCCATCCATCCATCCATCCATCCATCCATCCATCCATCCATCCATCCATCCATCCATCCATCCATCCATCCATCCATCCATCCATCCATCTATCTATCTATCTATCTATCTATCTATCTATCTATCTATCTATCTATCTATCTATCTATCTATCTATCTATCTATCTATCTATCTATCTATCTATCTATCTATCTATCTATCTATCTATCTTTCCAATGAACAGTTGTATTTTTATTAACTAATGTTAACAAAGATTAATAAATATGGTAATCTTTTGCTCATTGTTATTTGTTGTTACTTAATGCATTAACTAATATGACCATATTACATTAGTTAACATTACTAACAATAAAAAAACACTTATTTATTAATCAAGTAATGTAATTTCAACATTTATTAATTCATTATTAAAATCAAAAGCTGTATCTGTTAAATGGGACCTACAGTATAATGCCCCTTTAACAAGGTCTCTGGTGTCTCCAGAATGTGAAGTTTCAGCTCAAAATCCCCCACAGATCATTTATTATAGCTTGTCAAATTTGCCCCTATTTGGCTGTGAGCAAAAACACGGCATTTTTGTGTGTGTCCCTTTAAATGCAAATGAGCTGCTGCTCCCGCCCCCTTTCCAGAAGAGGGTGGAGCTTTAACAGCTCAACAACAACAAAGCTGGAGAATCTCACGCAGCCAAAATGATGAAAGTGTTCAGCCTTCAAACCGGAGTCGACACTGATGGAAGAAGTTACAACTTTTAGACGTTTCTGAATGGTTAGTGGATAAACTGATGTAGTTGCTGTGGAGTTGATTCAACTCATCCACTAGCATGTGTCGTCATGTTCATCTTTTGTGTTGAATTGACCCTCGTTTGTGAAGCAGTCCGGCGTAAAATGACGGCATGACAACAACACTCTACTACAACAACTCTTCCTCTTCTCTAAAGCAGCCCAACATGGCCCCGCCCCCTTTGTTGAGTGTTCTCGGGGGCGGGGTTTATGTAAATTTTAGGATTAGTGATGTCACCAACCCAGGTAGAAGCTCGTTGTATTCCCTACCAGCCGTTTGTTGTAGTCCTTAAACAGTGATTTCTGTAAAAGAAAATATCTCCCTTTGCATTGAACTTTGAGTGTCATGATGCAGATGTTGTTTATGATCAAACAGCAACATTACACACTAACTAAAGTTAAAAAAAGTGAAATCATAATAAACCACCCCTTAAGATTATTTGAACTAACAATGAATAGCTGTATTTTTATTATCTAACATTAACAATGATTAATAAATACTGTACTGCTCATGTATTTAATAGATGCAAAAGTGCTGCTTGTTAGTTGTTGTTAATTAACGCATTACCTAATGGGATCTTATTGTAAAGTGTTAACCTTTGGTGAACTGGTCACTAAAACATCAGACAGGACATGCAAATAAATGTTGTTCTCAGCGAGTGTGAATCCCCCCCTCTTGTGTTTACAGGTTCTGTTGTCACGGCTGTCAGCGCCGGACGATTTGTCTCACGCTGGAAGGATGTCACAAACACAGAGTGAGACTCATGAAAGATGGAGTGCACTTCTAATGCTGTCATTTGTTCATTGAAAGGCAATGAGTAAATCATGCATAGGCTGTAAACTAATAAACTTGAGAGGAGATTTGATCAAAGGAGCAGTTGCTTTGCATAATAAGCTGTTGGTGTGTCTGATTGGAAGAGGAGCACAGCTCCTGAAACCAGGCAGATTTTCGAGAGCAGCAAGAAAATTATGAATATGAAAGTGTGTGTATGTGTGTGTGGCACATGCACATGTTCAGAGGGGATTTTTCACCACTATTACTCTGTTTCATGTTCTATAATAACTTCCAAAGGCACGTTTCTCTTCTGCCTGGCGCATGACTCAGTATGTCACTGTAATTCGTAACTGCTTGTGTTATTTCATGCTTTTGAATAATAAAATTTGACCTCGGATTGACACGTTCACGTAACGTGGAGTATTTTCACTCCATCTCTCCCTGCAGGCCGAGGCCCTCATGCACATGCATTCATGTGTCGCTGTGTCGTGATTCAAGCTTCGCTGTAGACATTTTCAATGAAACAACATTTGTCTTTTGCTTTTGTTATTTATGACATTAAAATCCATTGATCCACATAAGTAGATCTTTTAGAAGTGCAGGATACATTTTAATATGGAAGCTTTAGTTATGGTAACACTTTATTTTACAGTGTCCTCGTTACATAAGTTACATGTACTTACTATAGTAATAACAGTAAATTATGCATAATTATATGCAACTAACCCTAAACCAAACCCTAACCCTAATTATATACAAAGTACATGTTGTTAATTTCTATTACGCAGTACTTAAATGTTTAATTACACTGTAACAAGTAGTAATAAGTGTAACCCTTTATTTTAAGGTGTCTGTGTTACAGTGTAATTATACATTTAAGTACTGAATAATAATAAACTAAAAAAATAAATAAAAATAAATAAAAACTAAAACTAAAAAAAAAAAAACATAATCTGGACAATTATAATTATGACAAAAAAAATTAAATTCTCATTTTGACTTTTTGTCATAATTTCGACTTTTTATGTCATAATTTAGACCTTTTAAGTCTCAATTTTGACTATTAGTCATAATTAGTCAAAATTTCAATTTAGTATGTCATAATTTTGGTTTAGTATGTCATAATTTTGGTTTAGTATGTCAGAATTTTAAACTAAGTAATCATTTTGACTTCTTAATCTCATAATTTAGAAATCTGAGATCATAATTTCAACTTAGTATGTCATAATTTTGACTTTTTATGTCATAATTTAGACCTTTTAAGTCTCAATTTTGACTATTAGTCATAATTAGTCAAAATTTCAATTTAGTATGTCATAATTTTGGTTTATTATGTCATAATTTTAAATTAAGTAATCATTTTGACTTCTTAATCTTATAATTTAGAATTCTGAGGTCATAATTATGATTTATCAGAGCATTTTTTTTTTTTTTTCATATGTGGCAGAAATGGGCTTCCATATAAACAAAAAAAGTAATTGGGACTTTTTATCTCACACTTTTTTTTCCCTCACTGTTGTCAATTTATATCTCACAATTTTGACCTTTTGTGTTGATTCTCTCACAAAAGAAAAAAAAAAGTTAATTGCACAGAGATATAGGCCCCTATTTTAACGATCTAAGCACATGGTCTGAAGCTCATGGCACAGGTGCACTTAAGGCCTGTCCGAGTCCTCTTTTGCTGGTTTAATGATGAAAAAATGGTTGCCGCGCCTGGCGCATGGTCCAAAAGGATTGTCCCTATTCTCTTAACCCTCTGGCCTTCTTCGGTCATTTCTGACCGAAAGATTTTATATTTTGAATTGTTAAAAATCGTATCTTTGTCGGAATGAGATGACACTTGGTGACTTTTGTAGCATTACCAATATGAACACACAAAAAAATCAAGGACATGATTCGGACATGTTAAGGCATCGTAAAAAAAATAGTCACACTTACCTTCTTTTCGGTCAAAAATGACCGACATAGGAAATGAATGGGAAATACGAAAAAATACAACAACTCAGAGAATCTTTTGTTGGTACAAACTACAAATCAGACACTGTGCAGAAACAAAGTGTGCAGCACTGAAGGGGGACACTCTGAAATGCCAAGAGTGCAAAATAGACACAAACACCCCCCCACCCCCCTCCCCCCACACACATATATATGAACCAGCACGACTATAAGACAGAGCAAGTTTATGCAAATGTGTGAAATAAAAGCAAAAATTCAGCCACAAAGCAGTAAAAAATGAACTGCAAGAAAGGGGTTACACTCTAAAACACCAAGAGTACAAAATAGAAACACCCACTCACTTACACACATTCACAGACAAACACACACACAACACACCATTATACACATACAAATGAACCAGTGTGGCTGTAATAGTATGGTAAAATTGAGCCAAAACTCAAATAAGAGGATGAAATCAGATCAAACACAGATTTTTTTAAGCTGTTATAAAACACACCTGTTCATTTTTGTTATTTTTTATTGAATTTTGATGTTACGTGTAACAAAATGGCGCCCTGTATGTTCAGGTTTGACTGTAGTAAAATTAATGCAAAAACCGATGCTTCAAATCAACATAAAAAAAAAAAAATCTAAACCGTGACAAAAAGTAGTCTTTGAGAATGTCTAAGTTTAAATCCATATCCAAAACTTAATAAAAATAAGTGTTTGTGTCCAAAAACCACTAGAGAATTTTATATAGAGCTCTATGGGAATCTAGTGGTTACGACATGGCATTGCATAAGTTTTTCTTTTTTTACTCTCACCAAATGGCACTAATCTACCTTCAAAAAAATTTATTTTAAATGCCTTGTCTCTATTTTAACATGGAATACTGCTTTAATTGAAAAATAATTTAAAAATATGTAAAAAAAAAAAATTCTATTATTTTCAATGGGGAAAAATAGTTAATAAAAATTGTATAAATATTGCATAGTATCATAAAATACCCTCAAAATTTTATATAATAATCAAAAAATATTATAGAACAAGAATATATTACATTGGTTTTCCTGAGGAACAAAAAAGTTACTTTCCAAGGCTTCGGTCACTTTTGACCGTAAAGAAGGTAAGAGTGACACCTAAACGAAGAGGGCCAGAGGGTTAATGAGTCATGTGTTTTGGGCATATTGTGCATAAACCAATCAGAGTTATGAGTTAATGAGTTATGATAGGATCCATAATTTCAGATTTGTGAGATAAAAAGTCGCAATTACCATTTTCCATGGCAAAAATAAGCTTCCATATTTTAAACTGTGAAATGGATTTTTTCACTGTCTTCTGCCTTTAAAGAGTGAACAGTCACATGACAAATGTTCTCAGAAACAGAGTGCACATGAGTGAGTCGTGTATTGCAGAGTTCCTGTCACTGAGATGCTAATGGATAGCTTTCTCCTGCTATTATAGTACTTGATTTTCATAGTACTATATCTGCTGTCATCATCATGTGGCCAGATTATTAACCAGTCACTAATACACACACACAGATAGATAGATAGATAGATAGATAGATAGATAGATAGATAGATAGATAGATAGATAGATAGATAGATAGATAGATAGATAGATAGATAGATAGATAGATAGATAGATAGATAGATAGATAGATAGATAGATAGATAGATAGATAGAACAGGTAAGTTTGGATAGATAGATAGATAGATAGATAGATAGATAGATAGATAGATAGATAGATAGATAGATAGATAGATAGATAGATAGATAGATAGATAGATAGATAGATAGATAGATAGATAGATAGAACAGGTAAGTTTGGATAGATAGATAGATAGATAGATAGATAGATAGATAGATAGATAGATAGATAGATAGATAGATAGATAGATAGATAGATAGATAGATAGATAGATAGATAGATAGATAGATAGATAGATAGATAGATAGATAGATAGATAGATAGATAGATAGATAGATAGAAAGAAAAGGGAAACTTGGCAAATGTAAGGTCATCTATAGAGGATGATCTGGCCTTGAGTCATGTTTGTGTGTTTGCGGTCAGAAACGTCGGTCCCACTTTATATTAAGTGGCCTTTATTACTTATGTACTTACATAATAATTAAGTAAAATGTACTTATTGGGTTCCTATTGAATTGTAAGGCACTTCTGCTGCTATTGAGGTGGATACAGGTAAGGTTAGGGAAAGCTGTTTATAGGTATCTATAGGTTTATAGGGGTAAGGGTTAAGAGATGGGTCAAAAGTGATGTAATTACAGAAATTAATTAATTACAGATGTAATTACATGCATGTGTTTTTAAAATTTAAGTACAATGCAAAAACATGTATGTACACAATAAGTGCATTGTATCAAATGATTAATTTAAATGTAAGTACATAGTAGTTAAGGCCGCTTAATATAAAGTGGGACCGAAGTGTCTCTTATTGCAATAAAACAACACACACTCACACTCACACGGGGACACATCGTGGTTTACTCATGCTAAACATCCTGAATGAAACAAGAACACTTCTAAATAAATAATCCCTCGGAATAATAACGCTGTTCGATTAACCAGTGAAACACAGACACAGAAAAACAAATGAATGAGCCTGTCATGTTATAGCGGAGGCGAGCGTATGACAATGATCTGAATGACTTTCTATTCAGAATGATTATTTGTTTACCTCATGAAAATATTATTACACTTCGATAATAATAGTGTCTGTATTGAGAAATCAGGCAGCGGAACTTTCCAGAGGCGAGAAACGGGGGGGGGAAAGCATAAATTATGCAGAAGGGAAACCACTGTAGGCGGAAATGTGAAGAAATAAAGTCAATACATTTATGCTGTTGAGCTGCTGATGAGCTGTTATTTTGTTTATGTGTGTTCTGTCCTGGATAATGCGTATGACTTGAATGAGCAGATTGCAGATTGATCACAGTGACATCACAGCAGAGGCGTCACATGCGTGTACATTCACACATGTGTTTGGCATGTTTATATACAGACTGATCAAATATTACTACCATATGTCTGTATAATAACTCCCAGAGGCATGGAACAAACGTAACCATCCACAAACTTACAGATAGATGAGGGAGGAAAGCCCTGTTGACTCATCCTCATACCGTCCTACTCTCTGTTCTTAATACAGCCCATGATTTCATAATGTGTACGCAGACACCTGTGATGGAGTCCAAGCATCACTGAGATCAAAGAGACATCACTGCTGACGATAATCTGATCAAATCCTCTGACAAACATTTTCAGATGAAGCAAATATCTGAGGCTGATTCAGATATTGCGGCAATTGCTTTTCTTTTGAATTTATTTGCTTCAGACTAAGTTAAAGCTTCAATTTTAGACACTGTCGCACGCAGATGGGATGATGGCACAAGGCGAAGTCAGAAAAAGATGCATTATTCATATAATGTAGATGAAGTGAGTCGTGTGAACTTCAAATCTTAAAGTTACCATGAAATCAAAATTGTAGCACTTATTATAAATGATTTATCTGTGCACATCATTATTGTTCCTCGTAATCTTGAATCAGAATAACTTCGCCTCCCTCTTGCAGCGTGACGAGGGCGGGGCAACCTGTCACTCACATGAGATCCACCAATAGCAAACCACAACCGTCCAATCAATTCCCAACAGACAAAATCAAGTCCCGCCCTACATTTGTTCTTGTTTGAGAAGCAGTTTCACTCAGATATATGTCACTATATAATATCACAATCCATTTCATGCTGACTTTAAAAACCTGCAGATAATATAATATTACTGAAATAAAAGGCCACATACTGTAAATTGAGCTCTCAGGACATAAAAATCTCTCTCATCCTGTGAATGCAGCACCAGCACTAATAGCTCTATTTTCACGTCAAATGATAAACAGGGGTTTTATTTATAGAACATATTCCTCTAAAACTGAAACCATGGTTATTTTGCTAAAAATAAATACCTTTCCTAGGATTCTCTGCTTATTAACTTGAAAAAAAAAACTTACCATGCGCTGAATTTCTTGCTTTCAATTTACAAAATACCCTGACATGCCCTCTGTCTGTCCACTAGTCCTTAAGACTCTGAATAGAAATAAATAACAAATAGATGAAACCTGATACACTGAAAAGGGTGAATCAACCCTGTCATTTATATAAAGGGATTTTTATATTGGTCTAAAGTCCTGGTTTCTGGTTTAAACCTCTTTTGTTCAATTTGTTTAAAAGCAAATGACACTTCCATATAGAAATACAAACAGTTTTGTTTAAATATTATTTTGGATTGAGTGTGGATGTGCAGAAAACAAACTGACTGGTTTTACTGTATGTATAAATTATTTTAGGCTTATTTATTTATTTATCTTATTTTTACCAGTACATAAGTTCGTACATAACAGAAAATATGAAGCATACTTCACAAAAAACATCACAATAAACATTAAGGTCTTTTGAAGTTGTCTTTAAACTTCGCTATTCTCTTTAAGTAAATAAACTAAATTAAACATTCAATAACAAAACGTTTTTAGTTTTATCTTGAAAATTCTGCTTTCATATTACTGCTAATTTAGCTTTTGTTTATAGTGAAATTAAGCTGTAAAAAGACCCAACATTTTATAATGGCCCACATTAAATAACATGGCTTGACTCTTATCTAAAGAAAATATATTCATTGTATATGGTCTTCATATGTATCTTTTGTCTTTGGGAAAATAAATATTTTTTATTAATATTAAATCAATATATATATATACAATTTATACATTTGTTCAAAATATTTTTATTTTATTTCATGTGAAATAAAGAAACAAAATGTATTATGTATATGGTCTTTATAATAAATATAATTTTTTACTTTGTGTGAATGTTTTTGTCTTTGGGAAAATAAATATTTTTTACTAAATTTAAATAAATAAATACATATATACAGCCTTTATTTATTTATTCTTTTAGGTTTGTATATATCTATATCTATCTATCTATCTATCTATCTATCTATCTATCTATCTATCTATCTATCTATCTATCTATCTATCTATCTATCTATCTATCTATCTATCTATCTATCTATCTATCTATCTATCTATCTATCTATCTATCTATCTATCTATCTATCTATCTATCTATCTATCTATCTATCTATCTATCTATCTATCTATATATGTGTGTGTGTGTGTGTATGTATGTATGTTTTTGTAAAAAAAAAAAAAATATCCAAAATATCTTTCTCTTTTTTTTCCATTTTGTGCAAAATAAAGAAAATATATTCATTATGTATTTGGTCTTAATAATAAATATTAAATCAAAAATTAAGGTTTAAAACCTACCTACCTAAATAAATAAATAAATAAATAAATGAATGAATGAATGAATATAGGCTGTAAAATATGTATTTTGTAAAAATAAATAAATAAATAAATAAAAATCTTTTTTTTTCCCCATTTCTTTAGGGCAGTGCTTCTTAAATAAAGCAATAGACCCTCATGCTCAAAAACCAAGAAAAAAATGTGCATAATAAATTTCTGATCTCATAAAACAAAACCAGTCCTGAAACAAAACCACTTGAAAACTACTTTCCTAAGCAGCGTTGATTCCATATGTCGGCTAATGACATCAAACACTTAAAAATGTATTTTATTCATTGCTGATGCCACATCAAGACCAGCATATCATGAGTTAAGGCCAGTGTTAAGGTGTAAAATGCAATACTCATCCAGAAGATTCCCGGTGATAATGAACTGCATGAACGAATGTGGATTTACTAATGGAACAATATGAGAGTGGGAAAGACAAATCAAGTCACATGGATCTATAAGCCAAAAGTTGCTTGTATGTTCTATATATAGCCTAGCTCTATTTTTAGCTTCTGATAAGGTGCTTTTTCACATCCAGAAATAGCAAGCAATCTCATTCACACTGAGACGAAGATGGAAAAAGAACATTAGCTTCATCACAAAGCCTTCCGGGTGCGTATATATCACTCCAGTGACCCTTCAAACAAACAACAACACACGTTTGCCGCACAACAAGGCCTGCACATTACTAAAGCACCGTCATTTAAAACATGTTGCTGCTGGTTAGGCGAGTTCACCGAATGTTTGTTGCGTCTTTCATTCATCATATATTCTTTAAGTTGTTTACATGTGTTGATCCGGTTCATTGCAATCCGGCCTGTTTTGAATTAAGAACTTAATCATTGTATATATCACAGTACATATTTAATTCATGCCATCCTATTTCTAAACTAACTCATGGATGAGTGAATGCAAATGAAAGAGCTTATAATGTACATCAAGGGAAGTTTTATTTGATTGTTATATTTATGGAGTGTGAGATGATGTGTTTGTTAAAGCAAATACACTAGAATAACTTATGATTTGATAAAAATACAAGTAACTAAATGAAAATGTTCTGATGGCAATAATAAGATGATTAATTGCCTGAGGTCTGTGTTCACTATGTTCTGTTTATGCAGAGATTCACAATGAGGCTTTGTCCTAATTTAACAAAACCAAGAGATGCTTTTTGAACAGTTGTGCTGAGATCTGTTTGTTTATTCGGTTACAACGACCCAACATGTTCCATCTAGGCACTTTTTTGATGTGGAAAAAAAAGTAAAAAAAAAACAAACAAAAAAAACAAAACAATAAATAATAATAATAAAAAAAAACAGACCTGTGTGCAATTCTATTAAAAAATAGTTATATAAAAAATAATAATAATTATATTAAAAAATATATAATGAAAAATTACACAATAAAAGCTAGGCCAGCGATTTAACAAAATATAATATAACAATTAAATAATACAAAAATAAGACTTAAAAAAAAAATTAAATAATAATTATTCAGTAAACCCAAATGCTCAAAATAGTTAATTGGTTTGAGTAGGACAAACTTAAACTAAACAAATTTAATGAACTGTTATGAGTATTTAGAATTTTATTTTTCTTTCAAGTTCACAGAACTGACATTTTTTTTAAGTAAACGGAACTGTTTCATTATTTTGAGTTTTATTAACTTATTTCTTTTAATTTAGACAAACTTAAGTTTAACACTAATAAAAATATTTACATTGGGGTTGCATAATAATTTTAAGTTAAATGTACTAGTGTACTCAAACATTTCAAGTTAAGAACAATTAAAATGTATGAGTACAAAATAAAAATCTGTCATTTCTGCTCACTTAAACTTTGAATTTCTTAGCTTAAAAATTTTGAGGCAACTAATTGCCAACTTATTCGGCTTTACAGTGTGCTTTAAATTTTTTGAGTTGCATTAAATTAATGTTTATTTGTAATTTAAAGTTATTATTTTAAGTATATTCACAATAGAACATAGATAACATAACAAATGTTTAAACTAAGAAAGTTTTCAATTTTTTGCACAAAATAAGCTCATTTCAAATTTGATGCCTGCTACAGGTCTAAAAATAGTTGGCACGGGGGCAACAAATGGCTGAAAAATCAAGAAATTTTGAAAAGATTCAGCTGGGAGAACATCTAGCAACTAATTAAGTTAATTGATATCAGGTCTATAACATGATTAGCTTTAAAAGGGATGTCTAAGAGAGGCAGAGTCTCTCAGAAGTAAAGTTGGACAGAGGCTCTCCATGAGTAAAAAGATTGTGGAATACTTTAAAAACATCAAAAGATTCAGAGAAACTCGAGGAATCTCTGTGCGTAAAGGACAAGGCCGAAGACCTTTATTGGATGCCCGTGGTCTTCGGGCCCTCAGACGACACTGATTGTGTCACTGACATTACTAAATGGGCCCAGGAATACTTCCAGAAACCACTGTCTGTAAACACAATCCGCCGTGCCATCTGCAGATGCCAACTAAAACTCTATCATGCAAAAAGGAAGCCATATGTGAACATGGTCCAGAAGTGCCGTCGTGTCCTGTGGGCCAAGGCTCATTTAAAATGGACTGTTTCAAAGTGGAAAAGTGTTCTATGGTCAGACGAGTCCAAATTTGACATTCTTGTTGGAAATCATGGACACCATGTCCTCCGGGCTAAATGTCTATTTCAGGGAAGGCCTTGTGTATTTCAGCAGGACAAAGCATCCCAACTATTTTGAGACCTATAGCAGGCATCAAATTTGAAATGAGCCCATTTTGTGCATAAAATTGTAAAATTTCTCAGTTTAAACATTTGTTATGTTATCTATGTTCAATTGTGAATAAAATATTGGCTTATGTGATTAGAAAGTGTTTTAGTTTTCATTTTATTCAAAATTATATATATATATATATATATATATATATATATATATATATATATATATATATATATATATATATATATATATATATATATATATAGGTGCTGGTCATATAATTAGAATATCATGAAAAAGTTCATTTTTTTATTGTAAATTATTTATAAAAAATAAACTTTCATTTATACTAGATTCCCTACATGTAAAGTAAAACATTTCAAAAGTGGTTCCCAACCACATTCCTGGAGTATCCCCAACACTGCACATTTTGCATGTCTCCTTGATCAAGCACACCTGAATCAAGTCATCAATTCATTAGCAGAGACTCCAAGACCAGAAATGGGTGAGTCAGACAAAGGAGACATGGAAAATGTGCAGTGTTGGGGGTACTCCAGGAATGTGGTTGGGAACCACTGGATTAGAGCATACAGCTAATGTAAGTCCAAAATCCAGTATCTCAAAATATTAGAATATTTACATTTGAGTTTCATTAAATGAGCATCCCTACAGTATAAATTCCGGATATCTCTTGCTCTTTGAAACCACACTAATGGGGAAGACTGCTGACTTGGCAATGGTCCAGGAGACAATCATCGACACCCTCCACAACGAGAGTAATCACAGATGGTCATTACTGAATGTGGTGGCTGTTTACAGAGTGATGTATCAAAGCATATTAAATGCAAAGTTGACTAGAAGGAAGAAATTGGGTAGGCAAAGGTGCACAAGCAACAGGGATGACCACAAGCTTGAGAATACTGTCAAGTAAAGCCGATTCAAACACTTGGGAGAGCTTCACAATGAGTAGAATGAAGCCGGAGTCAGCGCATCAAGAGTCACCACACTCAGACATCTTCAGGAAAAGGACTACCAAGCCACTTCTGAAACAGAAACAACATCAGAAGCATCTTACCTGGGCTAAGGAGAAAAAGAACAGAGTGAACAATGGTCGAAAGTCCTCTTTTCAGATAAAAGTAAATTTTGCATTTCATGTTGAAATCATAGTCCCAGAGTCTGAAGGAAGACTGGAGAGGCACAGAATCCAAGCTGCTTGAAGTCTAGTGGGAAGTTTCTGAAGTCAGTAATGATTTAGGGTGCCGTGACATCTGCTGGTGTTGGTCCATTGTGTTTTATCAAGTGCAAAGTCAATGCAACCATCTTCCAGGAGATTTTGGAGCACTTTATGCTTCCATCTGCTGACAAGCTTTATGGAGATGCTGATTTCCTTTTCCAGCAGGACTTTAGCACCTGCCCACAGTGCAAAAACCACTTCCAAGTGGTTTGCTGACCATGATATTACTGTGCTTTATTGGCCAGCCAACATGCCTGACCCCTGAATCTATGGGATATTTTCAAGAGAAAGATGAGAAACAGTCGATCCAACAATATACAGATGATCTGAAGGCTCAATAGTGCCTCAGCAGTGCCACAGGCTGATCACTTCCATGCCACACTTCACTGATGCTGTAATCTGTGCTAGGAGCAAGTCATTTGCTGTAATATGTGCTGCCGACCAAGTATTGAGTGTACAAATGAACATACTTTAAAGAACTTGAACTTATCTGTTTTGCAAATCCATTTTTTGATTGATCTCAGGAAATATTCTAATATTTTGAGATACTGGATTTTGGACTTTCATGAGCTGTACGCTCTAATCATCAAAATTAAAAAAAATTTTTTTTTTGAAATGTTTTACTTTACATGTAGCGAATCTAGAATATATGAAAGTTTTAAAAATAATTAATAATTTTTTCACGATATTCTAATTATATGACCAGCATCTGTGTGTGTGTGTGTGTTTATATATATATATATATATATATATATAAAACAGAAATGTTTTAAATGTTAAAAAATACATTTGATTTTTTATTTTAAAATATTTAAAAAAATAAAAGCAAAATTTTAAGAATCTGAGCATTTCAAGGATGTGTTCCAGCCTCTGTTAAAGTCAGTCTGTGTGCTGATTGAGTCTTATCTGAGAAGTCTTGATTACGGAGGACTCGGCATTCCCGTGCGGCAGAACTCTATCCGAGTCACGCTTACAGCAGAGCGCTGACGCCAAAACAAACCCTCCGCCCCCTCTCACACGCACACACACACACACACACACACACACACACACACACACACACACACACACACACACACACACACACACACACACACACACACACACACACACACACACACACACACACACACACACACACACACACACACACACACACACACACACACACATCCATTTGTGACTCAAAAAAGGGCTTTAGCTGAATGTGCGCAGTCATGGTATCAGTCTGTGTGAATGTAAAGTGCTGCACAAGTCAAGTGTCCTGCTCAAGACTCTCTCATGATGATCAAAGCTGAGACACTTCAAAGCTCAAGATCTGGAGACGCTCGCTTCACTTTAGTGCCCTTCATCTGGAGCTGATTAAGGGTTTTGAGTATGATGACACCATATACTGTATATAGGCTAAATATAGGCTACACTAAATAAGTCTAATAATTACCACACTATCATATAATTAAAGCGATTTGAGTCTGAGGCCCTGTTTCCACCTGGTATTAAGATGTGTTTTGGATCACAAGTGGACAAGGCAGACACATACCTGTTCACACCTGGTGTTTTAATCTCTTTTGTCCACTTTCAACCACTTCTGTCCTGATTTCTTCAAGGGGAGGGTCTATAGATGGGTAAAAGTATGCTTCAGATGTTTTGATCGAACGGACAAAATAAGCTCACGCAATTTACATATGAAAAACAAAAATATTTCAGTTTATATAATCATTAGTAATTTCTGTGTCAAGCCAACCTTAACAGTTTGAGCAGCACATTTCAGAGTGTTTGTGCAACTTCAGAATAAATAATCAAATAATATATGAAATGACCCCTGCAAGATGGTCTCAGTATCTGCGTCTGCCGCGCTCACAGATCGACAGTACTGAGAGCTGATCATAGCTATTATCAAAGACTGTTCCTGCTGCATAATTGCTCGTTACAGAGACATGGATGATTCACAGGGCTAATTGTGGTTCCTGTTGACAAACTCGCTCTCTTAGACACAGACTGATGTATTTTACAGGTCTGATTTCACACTGGGCAGAGCTTCCCCTTGTGAAAAAGAAGTGTGCTTAATGGTATTGAATGCGCACTTTTAGGACACTGTTAAAGTTTGTAATTCAAATCTTAAAAGTCTACTTTAAAAAATAAATAATACTGGGCTACACTTTATTTTAAGGTGTCAGTATTACAGTGTAATTATAAATTTAAGTACTGAGTAATTATAATTAACTACATGTACTATAGGGTTAGGGTTAGGATTAGGGCTTGGTTTATGTAATTATGCACAATTTAAACAATATGTAACAATGACACTGTAAAATAAAGTGTTACCAAATATTTCTAATGAAACTTGTATGCCACCTATTTAAATATAATGTGTAATTGTGTAATAAACTACATGTACTTACTATGGGTTAGTATTAGGGTTTGGTTAATTGCATGTAATTATGCATAATGTATAGTTTTTACTACAGTAACTACATGTAAAGTGTAACAAGAACACTGTAAAATAATGTGTTACTGTACTTAATTGTAATTTTAACTGTAGCGTTATTTGACATAACATTTAAAGTAAATGTATATTAAATGTGCTAAATTGCAATTTTGTAATTACTCATTTGTAATAAATTAAATACACAAGTTTCGGTTACACATACATATGTTACATGTAGTTACTATTATAATAACTATAAATTGTGCATAATTACATGCAAGGAACCCTAAACCAAACCAAACCCTCATCCTAACCCTATAGTAAGTACATGTTATTTAATATTACTCAGTACTTAAATGTATAACTGCAGTGTAACAAAGACACCTTAAAATAAAGTGTAACCCACTATTTTAAGGTGTCCGCAATTAACTCATCCTAACCCTAACCCTATAGTAAGTACATGTAGTTACGGACACCTTAAAATAAAGTGTAACAAGATGTTTCATAACACACATTAGTACACTTTAAAGTGCATTTTGTAATAATGTCAAATCAAACAATTTAGCAATTGTAACAATTTAAGTACATTGTTTTTAAAGAAGCATTCTTATTTTGATGAGTTGACTAATATACTAAAACACATGTAAAATACATTTATGTGTGATAATAATTAACTACATGTACTTACTATAGGGTTAGGGTTAAGAATAGGGTTGGTTTAGGATTAGTTGCATGTAATTATGCACAATTTATAGTAATTACTATAGTAACTAAATGTAACCTGTAACAATGATACTGTAAAATAAAGTGTGCAAATATTTTGATTGAAAATTATATGTGATGTATTTAAATACAATGTGTAATTGTGTGATTAACTACATATACTTACTATAGGGTTATTATTAGGGTTGGTTTAGGGTTAGTTGCATGCAATTATGCATAAAATATAGTTATTATACAGTAACTACATGTAACAAGACCACTGTTACCGTATTTGATTGTAATTTTAACAGTATATTATTTGATATCACATAATATATTTTAAATGTGCTAAATTGCAATTTTGTAATTGCATATTTTTAATTATTTAAATACATGACATAAGTTTCCATATAAATATTTGGTAACTCTTTATTTTATAGCGTTCTTGTTGTATGTTACATTTAGTTACGGCTCTTATTACTATAAGTTGTGCATAATTACATGCAACCCTAAACCAAACCCTCAACCTAACCCTATAGTAAGTACATGTAGTTAATTATAATTACTCAGAAATTAAATGTATAATTACACTCTAACACAGACACCTCAAAACAAAGTGTGATCAAATATTTATTTTATTATAAATCCTTGTCAGTACATTCAGCAGTACACTTTAACCATATTGCAAAAACAATTTACAAAGATTTACTTAAGTTTTATAATTGGGTCATAAAAAACACTCAGCTAATTGCATTTAATATACATGTAAACTGTGATGCATTTTAACTCCATTGTAAAATATCATGCAATTGAGTGTCCTAAAACATTACATTCAGTTCGTGCTTAATATATTCTAGCCGATGATATGTGTCTGGTTATGTCAAGCTGTTGTTTGACCCAAATGAGCTTTTATTAATGGATGTAGGTTAATTATATTTGTTTTTTAAACACTCAGTGTGTGTGTGTGTGTGTGTGTGTGTGTGTGTGTGTGTGGGTGGGTGGGTGGAGGACGGGGGAGTCGACAATCTGTTGCACCAAGGGAAGGTTAGTAAGGGAAAGCAGCCTGTGCTTCAATTCTCTGGGTCATTAGATAAGTGACCGGCCTCCAACTGTCCATGATAACACACACACACACACACACACACACACACACACACACACACACACACACACACACTGATTCTCTCCTTCACTGTCTGGAGGAATAGATAATCATGTGAAACCAGAATGCAACTCTGGTTTGAAACATTAATTTTTGTGTACTTACTTTAGTGTAATAAATCAGCAAAGTAAATATGTATTCTTCTGCTGGCCCTTAAGCCACACCTTAAAGGCACAGTTCACCCAAAACTGACAATTCTGTCATCATCTACTTAAACCTGTATGAGTTTCTTTCTTCTATTGAACATAATAGAAGATATTTTGAAGAATGTGTGCAACCAAACAGCTGATGTTCCCTATAGTCTTTTTTCCATACTATGGAAGTCAATGGAGTCCATCAAATGTTTGGTTATGCATTTTCTTCAAAATACCTTCTTTTATGTTTTGGGTGAACTATCCCTTTAAGTACAGTCGGTTACATATCTGCCACTCCCATGATTGTAGTCTATTCAATTTCTTTTGTTTTGTAGATGCAGCAAAAATCTCATATCAGCATGAGAAAGTCTATCAGGCTCAAAGTTTTCTTTTTTTTTTCTTCCTGGTTTAGTGACATCACAAATGTACCCCCCAAGCTATAATAAATGATCTGTGGGGTATTTTGAGCTGAATCTTCACACACACATTCTGGGGACACCAGAGACTTATATTACATCTTGTGAAAAGGGGCGTTATAGGTCCACTTTAATTTACAATCAGTTATTGAGAGTGATGAATGAACTGTAAAGTAACCACAGTCATGATTTTTAACACCTCTTTTGATTACTTGAACTAACAAAAATCACTAAAATGCATTAAAAACTGCATTTATTTACAGTAGGATAACTAATGCCAGCCTGCAAATGCTTTCTGGATGATCATAATTTCCAAGCGTAGGTTGAGATGACTTTAATTCTTTTGCTATGTCAAAGAATGACGTGCAGGTCAATGCGACCATTTAAAACATCTATCTGTCCTGGATATTAAGCATGCCGAAAAGCAATAATTCTGGGCTCGTTTATAGCGAGGTGGATAGTATACGTCTGTTGATTTCTTATAGGACACGATAAGTGCTCTGTGACTAAAATGGAACTGAATTGGTTGGCAAGTCACATCATTTGACGTCCTCTGTATACGTACACATGAGTCACATGGAGCGACATGCTCATATTCATGTCCCCTCTCTCTTCTCAGAAATGCTTGATAAAAAATGATTGCTGTTGGTGATGTCACTTGTCTTGAGGATTCATTCAGACGGTGCCTCTAAACACGGATGATTCAATAATACTCAATAGGCCTATTCTTAGTTTTGCATTGTATTTATAGCTTAATAATAGCGTTTAGACGCCCAGCCTGTCCTCGACTAGACAAACAAATGCAAATATAGCATGAAATAATCCAATTTATTTGCGATACCATCGACCATTTCAATCAGACAAGCACATGGACAGGCCCACACACGTTTCACGTGGAGAAACCCTCCCTCTGAACACTGTTACATAAGAGTTTGCAAAGAAAGACAGATGTGCAAGAGGAGCGGAGAACAAATTGGGAACATTAATAAAAAAGGCACGCGATGAAACAGTAACAAGACTTCACAAAGTCCTGATTTTGCATTTTTCATGATTGAAAAGATTAATTTTTCCATTATATTTTAATGTAAATGATTTTCAACGTCTCTTTTGAATCTTTATTTGAGGAAAGAAACCAAAATAGTTTGCAGTTTTAACATATACGACATCTTAAACTAAAAGTTTCTGTGTGTTTCTCACCTGGTCTCATTGATTAACATTAGTTAATGCATTAACTAATCATGAGCAATATGTGTTTTATTAATCTTTAACAAAATGGATGTTCAATGTTAGTTCACAGTGCATAAACTAATGTTAACATATACAACTTTTGATTTTAAAGGGGCCATGACACGAGAAGACAAAATTGCTATATAAGAGGTCTTTCACTCTAAAAAATGCTGGGTTAAAAACAACCCAAGTTGGGTTGAAAATGGACAAACCCAGCAATTGGGTTGTTTTAACCCAGCTGTTGGGTTAAGTTTTATTTAACTCAACTATTGTTTAAAAATTACTGTATTATTTAATTAAAATTAACCCAAAGTATGTTGGAAATGAACATTTATTAATGTTCAATAAATAATTATTAAACAATAAACATTAATTAAATTGCTTAATAATAAATTTATATTAATAAACTATTAAATTTATATTAATAAAATATTAAAGCTTATTAATAAACATTCACCTTTTGTCTATTATTGTAGCATCTAATTGCATCTGGTTTTTAATTTCCCAACTATTTTGGGTTCATTTTAAGCTAGCCATATAGCAATTTTTAAATAATAGTTGGTTTAAATAAAACTACCCAGCAGGTTGGGCAAACATTTAACCCAACCGCTAGGTTAAAACAACCCAATCGCTGGGTTTGTCCATTTTACAACCCAACTTGGGTTGTTTTTAACCCAGCATTTTTTAGAGTGTTGTATCATTATTACATCCTGCAAGTTTCATAACTTAAAACATCCTCATCATCAATGAAAAAGCATTTACATAATCAAGCTGTAAAAAGCCTTGTTTGGAACAGAGGTGTCATGTGATGTCATGTGGCACAAGCATTTGCATATGACTGCCTCTGGAGCAAGACAACCACGCCTTCTTTTACATCATCGCATCGTTGGCCCCGCCCACTGGTGTTCATTCGATGAGCAGCAAGTGGATCTAAAGAAGTTAAAAATTATGTCAAATTTGTTGTTCCTGGCTGTGGAAAAACAAATTTTGCATGAGCTGCCGAAGGATACTGATGTCAGAGAAAAATGGATTCGGTTTATTTTTAACGAACATCCTAGTCACGTCAGTGCTGACTTGCATGTTTGTACTATACATTTTACAGGCGACTGTTTTGAGAACAAGTCGCAATATGAGACTGGCTTTGCCCAAAAACTTTTGCTCAAAGATCAGGAATCAACTGTTCTGGAATCAGCAAACTGTAAGTAATGTATATTTTTAAACCGGTAATGAGAGTTATATTCATAATGAATAATCCTGGTATTTTTACTTCAAAGAACGCTCTTTTTATAATGGCTGAATCTGTCGATCACGCAGCGCGAGTTTATCTTGTCAATTGCCAAAACTCCCATAATAGTGACACTCTTACAGTACACAACGAATCTCTTACTGTATTTACATCATGTTTGCATTGTTAGTTATGGTGAAAGCTTTTCGAGACAGTGCCGAAATTGTGTTGCAATGATTCACGCGATCAACAGACTGTCATCTGCTCAATGCTCATCACTGCAACCTTTCATGTGATGGAATAGATCTAAACATAATGCAATTATCAACAATTTTTCACGATTCGTTAATCTCGACAGCTGTAATAGTAAAAATGTGGTAAAAGTATTTGAAAGGATTCCACATGTAATACTTATTTCAATTGCAAAGTCAGCCAATCACAGCAGTGGGCGTTTACACTGCAGTCTCACAGCAGACACGCCCCTTAAAACAGAGCACTCAAATCAGGGTAGGAAAAATGCCTTTTATTTCTAAATTATGTCAATTTTTGATGTAAAAATCATGCTAACATTATAAGTGCACCACAGAAAACATAAAATAATTACAAAATATCCAGTTCATGACCCCTTTAATAATGTTGAACACAAAAGAAGATATTTTGAAGAATGTTTGTAACCAAAAAGTTGATGGACCCTATTGATTTCCATAGTATATAAAAATATACTATGGAGCGTCTGACTGAACATGAGTGTCTGGTTTGCAGTCGAAGGCTTCAGTTTGTCAATGGTAATGATTGGAGAGGGTTTGATCGCCTCGTCTCTCTCCTCGTGCGAGAACACGAGAGTCACACGCCCTTCAACACATCAGCACACGACTCGCCTCGCTCTGCTTCTTTATTCTCCTTCTCTATGGGCTTGTGCACCTGATAACCTGTTTGACAATTTCAACCATCACAAAGAGAGGTAAAAAGATACTATTAATCAGTATAGATGAACAGAACAGTGACTAACCTGACTGGCCAAAGTACTGAAATCCTTACTTAAAGTATGCACTGTTCAAAAGTTTGGGGTTGATATTATTTATTTTAATGTTTTAATCTCTTTTGCTCACCAAGGCTGCATTTATTTAATCAAAAATACTGTACAAAAAAATTGCAAAATATTTTTACAATTTAAATATCTGGTTTCGATGTGAATATATAGTAAACTGTAATTTATTCTTGTGATCAAAAAGCTGATTTTTCAGCATCATTACTCCAGTCTTCTAATATATCATTCTAATATGCTGATCTGAGGCTCAAGAAACATTTATGATTATTATCAGTGTTGTAAACAGTTGTTCTGCTTCATATTTTTGTGGAAACTGTGATATATTATTTATTTTAGGATTTGTTGACAAATATAACCTTCAAAAGAACAGCATTTATTTGAAATATAAATCTTATGTAACATTATTATCAAGGTAACACTTTAGTTTAGGGTCCAATTCTCACTATTAACTAGTTGCTTATTAACATGTATATTACATTACGTATTAAGCACATATTAACGCCTTCTTCTGCATGACTTTATTCTACATCCTTTAATCCTACCACTTAAACCCAAATTTAACATCTACCTTAATAAGCAGTAATTAGGAGTTTATTAATGAAAAATTCATAGTTGATAGTGAAAATTGGCCCTTAAATATCTGGTTTTAATGTGAATATATAGTAAAGTGTAATTTATTCCATGTGATCAAAGCTGAATTTTCAACATTTTCAGCATAAAGTGTGACCTTACTGACCTCAAACTTAGTGTAATTTTTTAAGGGACTTTCATCGTTACCTCTTGCATACATACATGTGCTTCATTTCAAATACACACACTCTCAGCTGCAAGAAGACCTGGAAAAATTTCTCGATTACAGTGCCAGACACTGAAAGTCTGCTCACACACGTCATGGAGAAGCAAAAGGAGAGTCTGAATACAATCAGACAGTGTGTGCTGTAAAGGTGCCTGTGAAGGCTGGCATGTCCGTTGGCCCTATCTGGCACAACACAGATCCAATTTATTGTCTCTTAATGGAAATTATGGAGAAAAGCTCCGGAATCTGGCTTGGGTGAGTGAGTGCTTATGTAACAGATAGTAATTACCCTGCTGGAAAAACAGCAGCACAAGTGTGTGTTGAGCTCAGGATGCTGGTGTCCATTTTTTGCTGGTGATCTAAATTTCTTAATGCATTTCTCAAATATTATTCAAGTAAATCCATAAAAAAATCCATGCATATCCATCCTATAATCAGCATTAAAACCCATGCTGGTCTTTTAGGCAGGAGTGTGTGCTCAGACCCACAAATTAACACTTACTGACTGCCAAATGTGAGTAAAAATTGGCTTTGGAAAGTCAATAAAATGGCAGTAACGTAATGAAGATTTAAGCTGAATTGCAAGAATGATTATCTCACTCTTTTACTTAAGTTAGTGACTAAATCAATACTGCAGGAAACATGACAGTGTTGGTGGTAACACAAGTAATTAGATTTCTTTTTTGATGTAATGATTAAAGTAACACATTACTTATATATATATATATATATATATATATATATATATATATATATATATATATATATATATATATATATATATATATATACAGCTATGGAAAAAATTAAGAGACCACTCCAAGTTCAGAAATCAATCTTATTTTTTTTAATTTTCATTTTTGGTTGAACTATCCCTTTTATCCAATGCACTTATGTTGGATCAGTTTAACTTCTAAACCATCATAGTCAACAAAAATTTGTACAACTATTCCAAAGCACTGTGTTGAAACTTTGGATGCATATTCATGACCTTACATGAGAAAAAGCCACTAAATGTCAAGAAGAAACTAAAGTTTTAAGCAAATGTCAGTCAAACTGAACTGCAACACAAGAGCTGTGTTATTTTAATATCATTGAGAATGCTAATATAGTTTTAGTTTTCATCTGATGATAATAACCCTGAACAATAGGAGGATTAAATACACCAGAAGAGGGCAAGTGTGTCATCCGGGTTTTAAACTGCATAAACCAGTGCATTACAGACTGCACAAGTTCGTCAAAGATTGACAGGTGCCGTTAATGGAACAAATGGTCACTAATGTGGTCACTATGTTTAGCTGACCTGTCAAGACCACAGTTTTCTTGGACCTAAAGGGTCAGGAAGCGGATGTTACAAACCACTGGAGTGTGAAACTGCAAAGGTAGAACATTTCATAAGAGAGAAAAAAAATCACAGTGACTAGACAGAACAACTTGTATTTTGTCTCATTTATATCACGATGACCTGACCTGAGACTCAGCCCACACTTACAAACATTAATTGGCAAGATGAGAGTATACACGTGGGGTCTTATGAACTTTTTGGCAATACACATTGCACTAAATTATTAATATGGTTGTAATTCCATTTGTATTGCGTAACAGTCATTTTCCAATAAACAAAATTCTTTCCTCAAGGTTTCCTGTGTTCCTATTGACTGGAAAATCTCCCAATAGATTTTTCTCGGGCGGTTTCAACAGAACAGAGTCTCTCCCTCCAAAACAAAAGACCAGCATGATGTGATAATCTAGGCGTGAACTAAAAGAGTTTAACTCAAATGTCACTGAAGTCAAAAGAGAAGGACAATATCAGTACAGTACAGTCTGTATCATCAACTTTTCATGCTACTGACACTCCCTTGAGCTTGAACTTTTGCAGCAAGATTCATTGACAAACTAATTTACAGTTTACCATTAAAAAAAAAAAAAAAAAAAAAATATATATATATATATATATATATATATATATATATATATATATATATATATATATATATAGTTTTAAGAGAAAATTGATGTAAATGCTTTTATAAAATTATAAGCTTTTGCAATTCTGCTTTTAAATCCTCATACAAGTGGCCACATTCACTTCCATTGTAACTTTGATTTTTATTTCTGCCTTTTTTGTTGTTGTTAAAGAAAGCAAGTATTCATTTGTAGCACGACAACACACTATAACTGGCCTTCAAACAGTGTATGATGTACATGATTTTATCATCTCAGCATGACTTGATCTTCTCAATGGCCTAACAAGCAAACAGACTAAAGTATCGATTGTGCGTTTCAGCGGAATGGATCGGACAGAATACTGCAATGAGGAAACGTGATTGGCAAACAATGTGCTTCCATCAAAACATCCTGTTAATGACCACCCAGTGTGTGCCAGCAGTGTGAGAAATAATGGAGGCGGCTCGTGATTAATGAATAATAACTGATGGACCACGTGCTGCAGAGGGATGGTAACTGTCCGGTCAGAACAGTCAAGCTGTTCAAGCATGTCAGAGCTGAACAAATAAAACAACACCTTACTGACAGGATGTGCACACACACACACACACATACATAGACACACACACACATGCATAGACATGCACACACTCAAACACAAATGCACAGACACACTCAGACAACCACACACACGCACAGACAGACACATACATGCATAAACATGCACACACCAAAACACACACACGCAGACACACACACTCACTCACTCACTCACTCTCACACACACACACACACACACACACACACAGAGACACACACACACAGGCACACACATGCACATTCTCAGAACGTTCTTTAATAGAATGTTGATTGGAATGTTTTTTTTTTCTGAAATGTTTTAGTTTGTCTAACATTTTTTAAATGTTACTTGTTTCGGAATGTTCAGAGAACATTCAAAAGTAACATTTCCATAAAGTTTGAGGAATGTTCCCTTAACGTTCATATAACCAAGAAAAAACATTTTTAAAACATTCAAAAAACTGGATGTTTTGAACGTTAAGGGAAGATTCAGAAATAACATTTTTATACAAAATGTTCTTAGAATATTTATTGTTAGCTGGGCTAAGAATTTTGGTTAGAATTTTTTAAAAACCTTTTAACATTCTTAAATTAGATCTTAAATTTAATCCAAAAATAATCAATTTCAGATTTTAGATCAGGTTGGGGCAAGTTGTCACATGTTTTATATGTTGCACTCAATTAAGTATGATTTCTGTTATATTTTTGTATACGACTTCATTTTATTGTTGCAGTTTCATTAATTGTTTTGTTACATTATTGTTTTAATGTTTAATGTTTATATTTAACATTAAGTGATCTTAATTTTTTATATTCACTGAGAAAAATAGATGATAACAGAAAATATTTTAAATATGGTTGTACAACAAGTAAGTATGCAAAGTATGTTTAATAAATACATTTTGAAAACAACACACATATTCTTAAGCTTATTCTACAGCCTGTTTGGAAATTGTTTTTCTTGATTGTCAGGAGCTTTTCCTAGAATTCCTCATACAGCATCTAAACAACAATCACTTTCAGCTGCACACAATAACTACCAGGCATTCTGAGTAATGCAAACAATCAAGACTAAGATTAAAAGCTAATTTTAGAAAATCATGTTTACACTAATCACTATAAGATAAATGTGTGTTTTCATTTGACCACAAATTCAGTTAAATGTTATTGTGCCATGAATAAATGTCTGCTTCATATGTGTTGATTAGAGTGAAACAGACTTACGTAACAAAGAAACGAAAAAACATGTTTGTCATCTTTTATTAGTTAAGCATAATAAAATGAAAGCAGGATACTAAACAAGGCCTGCAAACTGAATTTAAATCCTTCTTTCTCATGCATACTAAAACATTTCAAAATACTTTATTGTGTGGTCTGTTTGTCCAAGCATTCGATGCTGCATTAAAGAGCAGGGAAATTTACCAAAAAGGCAGAAGTATTAAATATACCTCAAGTTATAAAGGTGATAAAATATATAGTTTTAAATTGACTATTTATGCTATTCATTTTAATTCTTTAGCAGCCCAAATATTTATGTTCTTTCCTGTTTTGCAAATTTAAAATGTTTCTAGATGTCAGGTCACTGCAAAAGATGTATTAGAACATTAATAATCATGCATGCATATTCAAATAGTAGAAGTCACATGCTGATTGATGCACAGCACTGTGAATGTTTGAGAAGGTATAAAGACGCTGGTGCGGTTTCTAGGAACCCATGAGAAACTGACATGAAAAACAAAACGTTTATAAGGATACAATGGCCATAGATCTGCCATATGCACAAAACTACAATACACTGACAAAAGGTGTACAATTAACTTTTTCATAGCATTCATATCTGGGACACAGGTTATGAAAATCAATAATACAGAAATGCCAATGCAAATATTTCCAAATCTACAGGAATGTGGTTTCAGGAATTAGCCTATCATGAGGCCATTTAGTGTGAATAAACATATTGAGAACAAAAGGGCAGAGGGTGATGATGGTTAACAGAGGACAAAAAAACAACAACAAAAAAAAAAACATTTATCAATACATGTAATAGATATTAGATTTCCTGGAATGTTGTATGTATTGTATTTTCCTTCCTTATCAGATGACCAAGACATAAATAAACCAATAAGTATCCTTTTAAAAAATTTGATCAAATAATAAGAGATGTTTCTTTCTATAGACCCAGTAATGCTGTCTGGACTTAAATGTACAATCATGTGTTGAGCATTTTAGCTTTAAGTTTGAGGTCAGTAATTGACAAGTACTAGATAAACTAGATGAGTCATTCCATGAAACCGGTACAATTTGGACTTACACATTTTTAGATTTTTTACCAAAATGTATTACTTTTCTGAACACCCCAAAACAATAAAAGCAATATTTAACTTTCAGAACAACATATTTTCCCATCTCAGGCATCAAATCCCTATTATTATTGTTCATTATTTTAAGTTATGGACACTATGGGAGCTCTCTGAATATTATTATAAAATGTATTTGTGATCAAATCAACATTTTCCTCTTAATCAGATGTCCCTCACACTAATTCAGTAACTGCAAATATAAAAGTTACAAAAAATCTCACACTTTTGCATTACTAAAGCCTGAAATGGAAACTTTTTGTGACAGAAACCTCATCATTTTTGATTAATCAAAGGCTTAACTTCAGAATTTGAACTAAAATCAGTTTTCTTATGATTGCTCTGAACATTTCAGTTCAGAACCAACTTTAAGTTACTTTTTCATAAACTTAACAAAAAAATAATAATAAAAATGTAGGTGTGACAGGGTTGTGATTTTTTTGCCCATTGGCCACTGCTCTAAATCTAGTGAATAATTAAGATATATTAAGAAATAGATAATATATTAGAGCACATGGCATGCATGATATTAAGAAATCATGAATAATGTTGAAATAACAAAGATAATTTTCTCAAGTAATAGTTTTCTATCCTTAATTGATGTAACGGGGTTGAGTCTTTAAGCTCGACAAACACAATTTCACAACATAATTTAGTTATAATTATTAAAGAAGGTGGTAACTTGCTCACAGTGTTGTTCAGAAGACTTCTATGATGTCACTTCCTATTAATGGTGTCACATAAGTATCAGTTCATTATGGTTTATGTAACGGGGTTGAGGGGTTACTGAGGTACGGAACTACATAATGTGATTTTAATGAATAGGCTAATCATGAATTTACTTAGAAAAAAACATTACAGTACCAGCAAAAAAGCACAGATGATATGGGAATGGATAAAAGTATGGACTTTTTTCTCATTTTATTATGCATATCACAAGTACACTTTCATAGAAGGCCTTGAGGGACATTTACAAAATAGGTGGTGTCAGCTCAAAAAACTAAATAATTTCTAATATGAAGATAAAATGTATGTCATGTTTTTAAACAGTATTAAAGGGAGACATTTCAATTAATACAAAAAGCTTTTAAAAATATGTTTTGGTGGCCCAATAGATAAAATACACAGAAAAAAGTCAGAGGGACTCAAATCATACCGGTTTTGTGGAATGACTCAGATATTAGAGCCGAATTGTTATGGGCGAGTTAGATTAGGCTATTACTGCTAAACGCACAGTGTGCCATAGATCAGGCAGTTTTCAATCTTTTAGTGCTACAGACCCATTTTATACTGTGAATATGTATGTTATAAATATGGAAAATATTATTTATAAAATATTTAGTTGACACTGTGTTATATTTACTACTTTGTTTCTACTCACTGTAGTAGCTAGCCTACTGTATTATTTATGTAAATCGTTTATTGTATTGTTTTGTTAACTCTTCCATGACCCCAGTTTAAACCCCAGCTTAGACGAATAGAAACATCATATTGACAGACAAATGTATAGATATATAATTTTATAGATAGATAAAAAGAGTAATCATCATTACGTTGTTTACACAGAGACGCAGACGCACGCTGATGACGTAACAACCTCTCAGCGCAAACATGGCGACTGCGGTACCGGTGGTAGAAGAGGCTGAAGATTACTCCTTTTTACCCATTATTCACGACGTAATAAAATGGTAAGAAGTAATCATTCTTCTGTTTTATGTTTTAAGGAACAGAATGATCATGTCGCGATGTTGGTTTCGTTCAAATCCGGGAATATCTCGGGATGTTCGCTTTACTATCTGCTCTCTGTAAACAACATCAGTTTAATGTTGCGCAATATTAACGGCCTGTCTGCATCCACCTGTCAATAGCATGGATAAGGAAAGTCCAGACGTACATCAGGAGCTGAACAAACTGAAGACGAAGATTCAGGAGGCTCGGGAGCAGATCTCAGCCATGCCGGGGATCGACATGAGTCCTGCGCTGCAGGAGAGCAGACTGCAGACCCTCAGAGAGCAGGTCCAGACCAAGAACCAGCTTCTGCAGAAATACAAGAGCCTGTGCATGTTTGACATCCCCAAACCTTCATGAGAGGACGCATGGATGAACACACGGACACTTGTTTACACCGGAAGAGGCGACAGTGATTCAGCCACGTTATTTTTGTAATTTTTGTGTATATATATATATTGTTTTTACTTTGGGCATAGCATTTGCAAAATCATGTGTTTTGTGTCGGTGAATGGTTACTGTGTACTTTGTCATAGTTTGTGCATTAAATTCAATCACTTCTTCGATAGAGGTTTTTACTTGCACTTAAAAATGAAACCATTTATTTACCAGACCTGAGACAGTATTGTCTTAAACCGGATAAATGACTGAAATAACAAGCAATTTTGCTTGAAATCAACATAAGACAGTTTTTAGAAGGTATATATATATTATATGGAATATTTATACACAAGATGAACTTTAACGTTAAGTTCAGATAAAACATTTTTTATAATTAATTTACATTTTTTATAATTTTAATTAAATAAATTTTTATAATTGTCGTTTTTATAATTATTTATTTTTTAAATATATACTCTGATACAATATTGGGGCCTCATTTCAAGCCATAATAGATTAGTTCATTACAAGCCATGCTTGCTTGGTGTCAAGTGTGCTCAACATACAAATGACAATTTTCTGTGCACCATAGAAGGTATTTTGAGATTTTTCTGCATTTTTAAAGAATATATCTTGAATATTTATCCTTGATGGACTTGCAGTAGGTAGATATTAGGAGAATTATATTTTAATGTGCTCATATTGAGGCCTAATTTCAAGCAAGATGAATAAATTGTAAGCTGTGTTTTCTTGGTGTCTAGAGTGTGCACAGCATACAAATGTCAAAACTTGAGCATCCTAGAAGGTATTATCAGATTACTGCTTCTTTAAATGCATATATCCGGAATATTTATATTCAAGATGAGCTTTAGGGGCAAGTTTAGATAAAAAAATTTTTTTTTAATACTCTGTGTTCTGAATTATTAGGCAAGTTGATTTTCTGATCATTTTTTTCCAGGCACATCTTGCAAATTCCAAATCACATCAATCTTAATAACTACTATTAATTTTGTATTTAATCATTTATAAGTGATATATAATTGTTCATGAAGGCTGGAAATGAAAAACGCCTTATATTCAGGTGTGCAGAATTATTAGGTAGGTTTTCTTTTACAGATAAAATGAGCCAAAAAAGAGATTTAACTCATTTAATAAAAATTTATTAAATGCTTAAGAGAAGGATGCAATACGTGCGACACCGTTTTCCAGAACTGAAACCTACCTGGTGTCAGGATCTCAGAGACTTAAGTTAGGTAAAGAATCCTAAAAAATGACCCGCACTTAATAAGAATCACAAGCTGAAGCGTTGTGAAATACTAAAGGGTTCCTGATGGTTTCACACTTATTTCTTAATTCTTTTGCAGTTAACGTGTCTTTTCTTCTCCACCTATTTTAATCAGACCCAGCTGACCCAATGAGCATTTCACTGTCCAGTGGTCTTGCCTTAACTGCAGTTTCTAGTATTGCATTAGTATAGCATCCTTCCCATGAGCATTCAATAATGTTTGACTTTTCAGTCTGAGTTAAATCTCTTTTTTGGCTCATTTTTATCGAAAAAATACTAAATAATTATAAGGAATCTTTTATTTCCAGCCTTCATGAACAATGATATATCACTAATAAATGATTAAATACAAAATTAATAGTAATTATTAAGATTAATGTGGTTTGGAATTGGTAAGACGTGCCTGGAAAAAAAAAAAAAAAAAAAGATCAGAAAATCAACTTTCCGAATAATTATGCATGCAGACACAATATTGAGGCCTCGTTCCAAGCCAAATTAGTTAATTACAAGCTGTGCTTGCTTGGCACCAACTGTGCACAACATACAAATGACAATTATTTGGGCCTCTTAGAAGGTATTTTGAGATTTTAAGAATATATCTGGAATATTTATCCTCGATGGGCTTTAGCAGATAGATGAAACCATATTTTTCAGACTCAGACAGTATTGGAGCCTCATTGCAAGCCATAATAGATCAAATACAAGTGGTTTTTGCTGGAGTGAAGTGTGCATACAAAAATGACAATAGTTTGTGCATCCTAGAATTTTTTTTTCTTTAGATTACTACATTTGAAATATATTTGGAATATTTATACTCATACAAAACTATATTTTTGATCATCCTAAGGTATTTTTTAGGTTATTCTGCAGTTTTGAAGCATATATACTCAAGGTGGGCTTTAGCTTCAAGCTTTCAGATAGAAGAGAGTACATTTTAAATGTCCTAAATTAGGCAGATTTTATTTTTTTATTTTATTTTTTTTGCTTGGCATCAACTTTGAGTAGAAGTTATTTCCAGATTAGTGCAGTTTTAAATGATATCTGGACTATATTAGATGTAGCTACTAGTTTTCAGTTGTAGGTCTGTAAGAACATATATAAATGTGTTTGGCTACTTGAAAAGTAACGAGGAAACGTGCATATTCTTGACAAAAAAATTGTTTATTTTTCCACGTGTTCAATTCAACAATGACATAGAAGAATAAATATACATTAATTGACAATAAAAAATTGTTCCAAATGCAATAAAACATTCAAGTTGATTTATTTGTGATAAAGTTTAACCAAAAAAAAAAAAAAAAAAATGTAAACAGCTGACATTGCAACTCCCTTCAGCACCCAAAAAGGCAAATGTTCTAACAAAGCACATTTTTTAAGCATGGAGCTGATACTTGTAAGCCACATCACAGAGCGCTCAGACTGAACAGAACAAAGTCCATATTCTGTACAGGAGATCTCGCGAGCATTACATGCGCTTCCACGTCGCGAGGTGAGAGCTCAAGCCGATGACTGACTTCAACCGCCGGCGCGAACGCGCTCCTTTCGGAGTCACCGCAATAGGCACAACAACAGTGTGCGTCTCATAATGACCGCAGCAGTGCTTTGGACGACTCGGTTTTAGCTAATGATGCATCGCTCTTTGTCCTTGGTCTGTCCGCCTCCTATCGCCTTCTCTTTGATGTACATCAAGTCACTGTGTACGCTCGGTCGGCGCGCGAAAGGCGCAACGATGCCGTACGCGTCGCCGTCCTTCACCTTCTTGTTTCTTAGAGACTTTTTGTGCAGAATGTCACAATACTGCACGGAAACCTTGCGGTGGAGGTCCGGGCTCATCTCGTTGGGTAGCTTGGCGAGAGCAAAGAGTCTCTGAAACATCAGGTCGACGTTCGTGTTCCTCTTGGCGGAGATCTCGAAGTACGCGCACTGCTCGTCTCCGGCGATCAGCTGCTCGATCTCCTCGCGCTGAACCTCGCGGTAGAACTCGCGGTCGCCCTTGTTCCCGCAGATGACCAGAGGCACGTCCACGTTCTCTTTGGTCTTGTTTTTAAGGCAGGACTTGGTCTCGTAGATCTGCTGTTTGAGCCGCTGCACCTCGTGAAACGACTCGCGGTTGTCCAGACTGAACACCAGGATGAAAACGTCACCTGTAGCCAAAAGAGTAGAGGGAATGATTAGAAATGCAGACTACTGTTTAGTTAGAAAAAATAAATAAAAATTAAAGGTTCTTTATTTGCATGTAAATCCATTCCAAAAAGTTCTTTAGATTTTTTTAAAAATGTTCAAAAAATTATTTTTTAGAACTCTTCACAAGGTTCTTTATGGAAACAAAAAATGCTTATTCTATGGCATCGCTGTTAATACACTGAGTTTTATTTTATGGGATTATATAGTCTGATATTTACCTGTCAGAATAGACAGTCTCCTCATAGCTGGGAACGGATGATTCCCTGAAGTATCCAAAATGTCCAGCTGATACACATCTCCTTTGATGCTGTAGAGTTTCCTGTGAAAGTCCTCTATGGTCGGCGTGTATTGCTCCTCAAAGCGTCCGTTCAGAAAGCGGGACACTATCGCCGTTTTCCCAACTTTTGTGGATCCGAGAATGACCATCCTGTAGCAGTTCTTCGCAGGGATGTCAAACTCATTCTCTGAAGGACTCATTTTCTTAATCATGTTTTTTTGCGCGTGTGGTTTTGAGTCTGACTGGTAAAGAATAGCTGGTTGTTTCTTAGTTTGCAGTTGCTGCTTCTGAACCTTTTAACGATGGAGAGCGGCTATTTAAACGCGCTCGCGCTCCTCCTCCCGTGCGCGTCACCGCTGAGTGACTGATGCGTCAGTTTGTGTGGATCAGAGCTTTCTGGTGCAGCTAATACCAGGAACATTTGCTGAGAGGAAAAGTACTTTCACGCCGTGTATCAAGTTACCTATTAAAAAAAAAAAACAATATGTAATTTAACTGTAAAGTACTGTAAATTTTGTTTTGTAGAGGTCAGTATGCACAGGCTATTTGTACTGTAAATATGTTTAAAATAATGCTTTTATGTCATAGGCATATATGTACTGTAAAATATTGTCAAAATGATGATTTTATGTCATAGGCATATTTGTACTTTAAAAATATTGTTTTATTATTTTTTATTACTTCGAAGAATTCCCTTCACGAAGCACCACATTTGCTCAGATTTCTTTTTATTGCTCAGTTGTGTATACATTGAGGTGTTTCACGCTAATGTTTATGTTATTTAGCCTCTGATAGTAGGCCTATTTAGTGTTATTAGTGACCACATAGACTAGGTCATGTGACTTTCCATTGTATTAGTTATTTATCACTACATTTCACAGTAACAACTGAGATTTAATAGTTCGAATAGGTTGTTTACTACGCCTAATTCATTGAAATATAAAATAGGATTGTAACATCAAATTTTTGGCATGTTCTGCTGCTTTTCCCCCCCTTTAAATGCATCAATCTTTTAAACTAAAGCTTTAATGTGCAGTATAGTGATGGTATTGATACTTGGTTCTGTATTGCTAATGTTTACACTTGATCACAAATTTGGAAACGGAAAGAGGCGAAATGGCTGGATTGAAATAATTTTGATCCGAATGTGAGAGTATTACTAAAAACAAAAAAGAGATTTCGATATGGTCCAGTGCTTGTACGGGAGCTCATGTTTTCTTTTACAGGCTGCAGTCTATCTAGTACAGAAGCGCGCGCCCGCGCAACGCCACACCGCGGCGCAAGTGTTGATCTGAGGAACGCCAGCACGACGCATTTATACCAGCGCACTCTGGAATGCTTGATTCTGATTGGCTGACAGACGTTTTAGGGCGTCGTTGATTATCTTTTTTTTTTTTTTTTCCTCCAGGTCTTGACCGCATTAAAGTTTCAAATCATGTCAGCTGTTTCAAAGAGCCTTAAAATATATCACAGCAGAAGAGCTAGAAAAAAAAAAAAAAAAACACAAAACACAAAGGCACTGGTTAAGCAAATGCATATGACAACCTGTCAGGTAAAATGAACAAATGTAGTCCAAAATTAATTTTAAAACGTTTCCTCTCCTCTTTCTAAATCATTAAAATACCTTTGCTATACTAAAAAGCATTAATTTTGTAGTGAGGCAGGTTTCTTTGAAGTATTGCATAGACTTATACCTTAAATGATCTGGTAACACTTTACAATATGGTTGCATTTGTTAACATTAACGCAAACTAACAATGAAAAAAAAAAAAAAACATCTAAAACATCTTAGTTTATGTTAATTTCAACATTATTAAAATCAAAAGTTGTATCTGGTAATATAGCTAATGGACCTGAGCTAACATGAGCAACAATAATTAAATCATGTAACAAATATATTGCTGATATTGTTACTGAAATTAATGCTTCTGTGTTTCGGATATTACCTTTCATGTAGTGTGTAAAACAGCTGTTTGTGAATATAAAAGCTCTGCAAAGTGTCAAATATCAAAGTGCTGAGAAATGGAGTCGCTATAGGCCTAAGTATTCATCGACCTTTTTTATGCACATTTTGGGATATTGTATCAAAAACTGCTGGATGGAAACACCAAGATGCACATACATTCTAAAAACGCGCATTAAAATGTATGTGCTCGTTTGATTCAGAAAAAAGGTTTTATCCAATTAGAAAAAAATGTTTTTCCTCAGATTTTGAGCATTTGTCAGCAATTTCACAAAATCTGGAAGCGAGTGAAAATCGGGGCTAAATTCGTGCAGTGTGAACTCAGCAATAAGGAATAAATTCCTCGCTGCACATAGAAAAAACGTGTCTGTTATGGGGCGGCATAAAGCCCAAAATATACTTCACTTTTAATGCCTACGCGAGGGTCAGCGTACAGTGTGCGTAATGCGAATTTCATCATCAGAGCAGTACGCGTGTACTGTACACTCACTGCCGGATTTTTGTAAATGTGTGCTCAGGTCGCACATGCACATTTATTTTATTTTTTTTTGCAGTATTTAGTTCATCCACATGGTGGCAACCATGCCCTGGGGGCGTCGATTCACAAGGCAGTCGAAGAAAACCTGCATAAACAGAACAGAGCGGAACACATGCAAATCTTACATGACTGCATTCTGAAACAATATATTTCACAGAAATGCATTTATTGTGTTTTGTCTGTGTGCTCTGAGGAGCAAGTACTGTATTATAGCCTATTATTATACACAAAACATAGTTTTCTTAGAGATATTTAGCACCAGTTTATCAGGAACACATGGACTAATTGGATGGAAACGATGCTTTATTAAAATCACAATTTTGAATGGAAACATAGCTAATAGCTGGGTTTCCATCCAAACCTAGAGCGAGTAATTTTAAAGTTCAAAAAAAAGAAAAAAAAATTGATTTCCTAAATTGTGCGCAAAATTTACTATTTGTTCCCTCGATTTGCTAAATTGTGCATGATTTACTATTTTGTTCCCTTGATTTTCTAAATTGTTCGCACAATTTACTATTTCATTCTTTCGATTTGCTGAATTGTGCACGAGATTTACTATTTAAATCCCTCAATTTGCTAAATTGTGCGCGCGATTTACTATTTTGTTCCCTCAATTTACAAAATCGTACGCGCAATTTACTATTTAGTTCCCTCAATTTGCTAAATCGTGTGTGCAATTTACTATTTAGTTCCCTCAATTTGCTAAATCGTACGCGCAATTTACTATTTAGTTCCCTCGATTTGCTAAATCGTACGCGCAATTTACTATTTAGTTCCCTCGATTTGCTAAATCGTACGCGCAATTTACTATTTAGTTCCCTCAATTTGCTAAATCGTACGCGCAATTTACTATTTAGTTCCCTCGATTTGCTAAATCGTACGCGCAATTTACTATTTAGTTCCCTCAATTTGCTAAATTGTACGCGCAATTTACTATTTAGTTCCCTCGATTTGCTAAATCGTACGCGCAATTTACTATTCAGTTCCCTCGATTTGCTAAATTGTGTGCGCAATTTACTATTTTGTTCCCTCAATTTACAAAATCGTACGCGCAATTTACTATTTAGTTCCCTCAATTTGCTAAATCGTGTGTGCAATTTACTATTTAGTTCCCTCAATTTGCTAAATCGTACGCGCAATTTACTATTTAGTTCCCTCGATTTGCTAAATCGTACGCGCAATTTACTATTTAGTTCCCTCAATTTGCTAAATCGTACGCGCAATTTACTATTTAGTTCCCTCGATTTGCTAAATCGTACGCGCAATTTACTATTTAGTTCCCTCAATTTGCTAAATCGTACGCGCAATTTACTATTTAGTTCCCTCGATTTGCTAAATCGTACGCGCAATTTACTATTCAGTTCCCTCAATTTGCTAAATTGTGTGGGCAATTTACTATTTAGTTCCCTCAATTTGTTCAATCGTGCTTGCATTACTATTTAGTTCCCTCGATTTGCTAAATCGTACGCGCAATTTACTATTTCGTTCCCTTGATTTGCTAAATCGTACGCGCAATTTACTATTTAGTTCCCTCAATTTGCTAAATCGTACGCGCAATTTACTATTTAGTTCCCTCGATTTGCTAAATCGTACGGGCAATTTACTATTCAGTTCCCTCAATTTGCTAAATTGTGTGCGCAATTTACTATTTAGTTCCCTCAATTTGTTCAATCGTGCTTGCATTACTATTTAGTTCCCTCGATTTGCTAAATCGTACGCGCAATTTACTATTTCGTTCCCTTGATTTGCTAAATCGTACGCGCAATTTACTATTTCGTTCCCTTGATTTGCTAAATCGTGCATGCAATTTACTATTTAGTTCCCTCGATTTGCTAAATTGAGCGCATAACTTAGCCTACTATTTTTGCATGAAATTTGCAGGGCTCCATACCTCTCCCATTATTCCTAAAACTAGTCGTCAGTAAGTCCAGTCTCACTTTCAGTTACATAACTGAAAGTAAACTTAAATACCCTTTTCATTTAATGAGAAACGGGTAGTCTTTTAAACTCAAAATTTCTTGTCAAGGCAACTTAAGATTGTTTAGCATTTAACAAGCATGTTTTTTTCATTTTCTTGGATTTTCAAAGCTAACTACAATAATTTAATAAGAGTGGCCACTTAATTTGATCAAGCTGCAATGCATGCAGGGAACAGGCAGAACACTGTTCAATGTAAAATTGTTTGTTCAGATAACTTTCCAAATTGAGTTAGAACAAGTTTTGGACAAATACTTGAGAATCTAAAAAAGGTAAACAAAACAGCTTTTGTTAGCAACATGCTTAGAGCATTCTTGATTAGATTACACAAGATAAGATAACTTGCTCATCCTAAATATTTGTTCAAGCTACATTGTAAATCTGAAAGAGTTTGATTCGTCTTGTTCATGTCAAGAAGATGCTGTTTTCTGTGCTGTGAATCCAGTTTGATGCGCTTCAAATAGAAATAGGAATTCAAATTCAGATATGCTAATGGACCTTTTCGTTCAATCAGAGCAGAGGAGGCTCATGGGAAGGCGGGGTTTAGAGAGACTGAGAACTGATGCTGCAGTGCATATTATGAGAAAATTACCCAGGTCCTGTTCATTTAGTGGTCACACTCAGCTCCTTCGCAGCCAAAAGTGACCGCAGCCTTGAAATGTAACTTTTTTTTTTTTCAGGAAAAAAACAATGTAATTTATTTTTGTTCAATAATATTTTTTGATTATTTTTTAGAATTTTAAGGGTATTTTATGATACAATGCAATATTTATAACATTTTTATTATCTATTTCTCCCCATTGAAAATAATACTTTTTTTTTGTAATACAGGGTATTTTAAATTAAATTAAAGCAGTATTCCATGTTAAAATAGAAACAAGGCATTTGAAATCCAATTTTTAAAGGTAGATTAGTGCCATCTGATGGGAGTAAACTTATGTAATGCCATGGTGTAACACTAGATTCCTAGTTCTATAAAACGTGGCTTATAAATTCTCTAGTGGTTTTTTAGACATAAATACTTATTTTTATTAAGTTGTGGATTTATACTTAAGCCGAGGACACACTTAACAATTGTAAGGCCGATTATGAATGTAAGTTGATACTGTTGTTTCAGCTAACGTTAAATGTGTGCATGGCTTTAGACATTCTCAAAGACTACTTTTTGTCAAGGTTTAGATTTGTCTTTGTTTGAAATGCTGATTTGAAGTGTCTGTTTTGAACTCTCGACATTTTATAGTGTCACCCCTTCATTTCTGCACAGTGGTTGATTTGTAGTTTGTACCACCAAAAGATTCTCTGATTTTTCACATTTCCCATTCATTTCCTCTGTCTTTCATTTTTGAATGTGAAGGAGCCAAGTGTGACTTTTTTTTTTGACCCTTTAACATATCCAAATCATGTCCATGATGTTTTTTGTGTGTTAACTAATGCGACAAAGGTCACCAAGTTTCATCCCATTCCGGTGAAGCAAAAAAATAAAAAAATTCAAAACATTAAATTTCTGAAGAGGCCCAGAGAGTTAAAGTGTTTTTGACCTTGGATGCATGTCTATTACCTATTTTATAGGAGACACCAAAACAAAATCAGGACCTTTTAAAATAGCACAATAAGGCACTTTAACTAATGGGACCTTATTCTGAAGTGTTACCTATAATCTACTTTGTAGGAACAGAATGTTTGAGAATCATGAACATTTAAAGCATTTATTTTAATGGAAAATTATCCTCGCATCTCAAAACCCTGGTCCTGTCCTGACAGAGCTCTTTATCTTTTGTAGTTGTTTTCTTCACATACAGCCACAGGTCACATATTAAGGATATCATTAAGAGCATTATACAGACTAGCGAAACAGCCTTGAAGCTGAAAGTTTCAGAGCGTGAAATGACAATTCGATGCAACAGTAGAGCAACTGAAAAAGCAGGTGATTATAATGAGCTTTTCTTTGAAACAGGAGTGACAAAAAACCAAAGGAGCATAAAAACCTGGTATGGAAATGCACACAGCTTCGGCTCATTACAGGAGTGAAACAAAAGTGTGGAGAGAGAGAAATACCAGCATGCATCTGCCATCGTTTCCATCGCCCTCAAAGACTTGGCCTTAAACAGCAGCGATGGTTCTGTTTCAAAGTACAGAATGGATGAAAGTCAATGCACGACACACAGAAGAAGGGCCATAAATGAGAGAAAGAGAGAAAAAACCTGTGCAAATAGGACCCCTATAAACCAACACACTTTCTGGATGTCCATGATGAGCACTGAGTGTTAATGACATTTACAACCAGAGAGAACTCTGAATATTTCTACAACGCGACATTCAAATGATGCGTCCAAAAGCCTGTGGAGTGCTGCACTCATCTTTCATTTCTCATCAGAGAGGGTTTAGGTATGCTGTTTCATACTCAACAATGAAGTTTCAAATCTTTGTGTATAGATAAAGGGCATTTTCAAGTTGAATGCTGAAGATGAGTATTTTGAGGGTTTATCTGGACTCCTCTTAAAATGTATAAATTGAGGAGCAAATCAGCAGGATCATGTGACACAGAAGACTGGAGTAATGATGCTGAAAATGCAGCTTTGATCACAGAAATAAATTACATTTTAACATACATTCAAGAAAATGTCTGATGGTTTCTCTAGATTAGACTCTTATTCCTCGTCTGGGATCATGTAGAGCTCTTTGAAGCTGCACTGAAACTGACATTTGGACCTTCAACCCGTTGAACCCCAGTGAAGTCCACTATATGGAGAAAAATCCTGGAATGTTTTCCTCAGAAACCTTCATTTCTTTTTGACTGAAGAAAGACATAAACATCTTGGATGACATGGGGGTGAGGAAAAATCAGGAAATTTTAATTCTGAAGTGAACTAATCCTTATCCTTTATTATCATATAGAAAAAATATTATACACAATGATGTTATGGACTAAAATAGGTTAAGTCATGATTCAGAGTTAATGGTTTTAAATGCATTGCAATTGAGTTTAAAATTGCTTTTCCCAGGAACTTGACTTGATAAGTGGTCTGAATAAGGCTAAATGACTAATAAAATATGTAGGAGCCTGCAGCGGTCATTATTACAGTCCTGCACAATCAAACGTTCAGACCTGAGCCCTGACATTTATGATGACCCTGAGAGGTTTGATTGTTAGTATGCATTTATGCATGTATGTCAATGTCGCTGTAATTTAATCCATAAGAGTTTATTAGAGGATGAGGGCAAAGTGTGCGTAAGGAGAGAGAGAGAGAGATGAATGCGAGTGCAAGAAAGTGTCAGTGCAGTCATATAACTGACCTTTACTGTCTGTATAACACTCTTATAGAAAAGCAGTAGCTGCATGGAAAAAGACCCACCTGGATATGCTTTTGTAACATGTTATTTTTATTTAAATACACTTTATTAAAATCATAAAATAAAAATAAAAAATAGAAGAAATGTAGAAGAATAGAAGAATTGTAATGCTAGCCCCGCCCACTGGTGTGTCAGTGAGATGAGGAGGAGAGAAGAGCGATGCAGGACTAAAATAACATTACCTTTCAAAGGATCCTAATGCAGGAATATGCTTATTTATTTTCAACAATGTGAATGTCTCAGTTGAGCTTTATTTATTTGTATTCGGTTCATTTCACTCTGGATTCTTTGGTAAATCAATCGCATTTCGGCGCAGGCTTTGCAAACAGACTTTTACAATATGGACTCGACAGTAATGCAACAACATGTCAGTAACTGTGTTCATTCTAATGCCTGATCTGATATAAATGATTCATGTACAGTCAGATGATCTTTGTCTGTGTGTCAGTAAATCAAACCAGCGACTAAACGCTCAACTTCATGTTAATTCTCCTAGGAGGATGAAAATAATCTGTTTTTTAATTTAAACGGTGATTAAATTATATATAGAAAGTGATCAAAGAACGCTCCCTTTACAATCGCTGGAGCTGTCAATCAAACAGCGTGAGTTTATCAGTGACTGAGACCAGAACTCCTGCTTTAAATCAACGAATCTCTTAGTTACATCCAGTTTGCACTGTTAGTTATGATGAAAGCATTCGTTAGTGTGCAGAAATTGAGTTGCAATGACGAGATCACTGCTTTCATGTCTGTGATTGGCTACAATGTTCATCACTGCAACCTTTCATGCCACGATCTAAATATAATGCCATAGATCTAAATGTAATGCAACACTTTTCACGATTAGTTAAACTTGAGAGCTGCAATAGTAAAAATGTGCTGAAAGTTTTCGAGAGTAATACTTAGCTATTTCAAATGGAAAGATGTCAGCCAATCACAGTGGGCGTTTACACTGAAGTCTCACAGCAGACACGCCCCTTAAAACAGAGTGTTCAAACCAGAGGACTAAAATTAGGGTAGGAAAAATGCCTTTTATTTCTAAATTATGACCATTTTTGATGTAAAAAGCATACTAACGTTATAAGTGCACCCCAGGAAACATAAAACAACGCAGTTCATGACCCCTTTAACAGTGAGAATTACACCCTAAACTAAAGTGTTATCCCTATTTTTAATTTTTAATTAGTACTCTAAAGTATGCTAAAGTGTATTTCATTTTCACAAGGTATAACACAAAACAAGTTATCAAAATTCAGATGAAGGTTATTATATAATAATTCTGTGAGTTGCTCATTAAAATGATTCAAACTATGCAGGTCTTTGTGAGTCATTTTGATCGATTCATCTTAAAACCGGCTAATTTCTGCATGAATCTGCACTGGTCTTGCGGTTCGTTTTTGTGTGAAGCCAGTAAAAAACAATGCAAAAGAAGATTGTTTAGCCTTTAACACTTTGCAATGACTGCAAGTTCACAACTCGGGTGAAATATGCTTTGTTTTGTCATGGCGTGGGAGACTGAGCAGCACAGGAAACTCTATCGTATCTAGACATCCTCTGAGCTGAATGATGAGGAGGACTCAGAGGTCAAATATTATAGTTTACATGAATGAACAGGAACTGGAACAGAGGAAGAGAAAAGTTATTACAGCATAAATTAAAGAAGAAACAAAGCATAAAATTGGATGCATTTCTATTCCTCAAGCCTATAGATAAGCCAGTCCAGTTCATAAAAGAACCAAAAACAAACCGTAAGACAACACAGAGCGGGTTTGGCAGGAAACCCGATAACTACAACATTAAATATTGTTGCATGCAAATGGATATATTATACGGATCCCTTTTCTTCCATTGTATATAACAAGAAATTCAGAAAACGATTTTTGGCACAGAGCGCAAATAAATGGATTGATTACTTTGTTTTTTGAAACACAGTCTGATCTGGAGCCTGTGTTATGTAACATCTCCATGTGTAATATTTTCTTAGAGAGATTGTCAAGCAGAGATATGACGTCTGAGATCTGCACGAGGTTCAAGCAGATTGATTCGGTTGTGTTATCATGCTGACGACGTCAAATAGCAGACGGCTCATGGGATCCTTTAGGACTAAAGCAACCCCAAAATCTTTGAGTCTGTTTTTGTGTAACAATAGACCTTTGGCTTGGTCAAGAGGTAAAAGGTTGACTGGTTAACATGTCAAACCATGAGGTTACACTTTATTTAGACATTCTAATAACTATAAGTAACTTTGAAACTACATGTCAACTAACTCAGAGTATTAGTAGACTGACAGTTTAAGGTTAGTAGAATTAGTTTACATGTACTTGCAAAGCTACTTATAGTCAGTATCTGTTGGGAGCATCAAAATAAAGTGTCAGCAGATATTAATCAGACAGTCTACTAATACACTAATGACTGCTAGTTGTCATGTACTTGCAAAGTTACTTATAGTTAGTAGTGGACCTTCAAAAGTGTTGCACGCCTGCTAGTGCATGCTTTAACTACACCAGTCCACTGCCAAAAAAGCTGTAAACTACATGTATTATATAGAAACAATTCTTACAACACAGAACTAATTTCTGTGTAAATGTTTATAAATGTGTTCTTAGTATAAACAACATAAGCATGGAAACGCCATATACACATCGTTTTTATAGGCCTAAATGGGTCAAGTGTTTCAGAATTAAGTTTTCAGTCTTAAACAGTGTTGGGAGTAATGCATTACAATGTAATTCCTTTTTTTCGAGTAACTAGTATAGTAATGCATTACTTTTAAATTTACAACAACATATCTGAATTACTTAGTCAAATAAGTAACGCAAGTTACATTGTTTTGTAGTTCTAGACTAAATGTGAGCATGCATGCCATTTACTCATCTCACTTGCACTACAACTGATTCAGAATTCCTCAAAATGAATAAAAACAGTGAAATGCAAACTCAGAATATTACACAAACTTGCAATTATTAAATATGTTAAATAACACAAATGGGTCATTCCATGTCAACTCAATCAGAGTTGTTAATGTTTTTTTTTCTGTAGATATAAACATAAATAGTGATAAAAACCAAAATATTAAATGTCACAGATGTATATTTACTGAGTAATCCACTATTTTGTAGAGACAGGTCAAAATGACCATTTTCACCTGAGATTTGGAGCCAAATTAGAGCGGTATAAAAATGACTTTAGAAAGATGGAGCATCATTATTTTATTTTCACACAGCGATTGGTAGGTCTATTAGTAAAATCTGTTGACTTTATCAATCTTTGTTTCATTATATGCAGTGACAGTTCAAAAATGGCAAAAAGCACTTCTGTTTTTTTGCCTCAAGTTTGCATGCCTGTAACTCAAGAAGTATTAAAGATATCTTAATATCCTTTTAGATTCTGGTTATTGACAAACTTTCCTTTTGATATCTTCATTTCGAAGGCCCTCAATGGCTTATTCCCAGAGATATGGAGATCTTAATGTGGCTCCGTGAGTAAACTGGTAAATTGTGAACATTTTCAGTGGTCAAAAACCAAATGTGGATCACTTTGCAGACAGCTGATTTTATTTTAAAGAATTATAAAGCTTATACTTTTTGCATTTAAAGAGGAATATCTGAAGAATAAATAATGTTTAAACTAGAAATGTATCTTGTTTCCCTCTATCAAAAGAATGACATAAAACATAACTCTCTGAGTAGCATTTTTTTGTGCTTTTTGCCTCAAGTTTGCATGCCTGTAACTCAAGAAGTATTAAAAATATCTTAATATTTTAGATTTTGGTTCTTGAAAAACATTCCTTTTGATATCTACATTTTAAAGGCCCTCAATGGTTCAATCCCAGAGATATGGAGATCTTAATGTGGCTCCATGAGTAAATTGGTAAATTGTGAACATTTTCAGTGATCAAAAACCAAATGTGGGTAACTTTGCAGACAGCTGATTTTATTTTAAAGAGGAATATCTAAAGAAAGTTCAAATTAAAAATATATCTAACTTTTCTATAAGCTCAATATGTGAATGTATGTCCAGATTGTTGAATTTTACCCATTTTCAACGGTCAAGAACCAAATGTAGGTAACTACAGCTGATGTAGGTAAAAACAGCTGATAGTTAAAGTGTTTAAAGAAGATTTAAGATTTAAAGAAGATCTTCATTTTTAAGGCCCTATATGGTTTAATCTCATAGATGTCAATGCGGTAATGTGTAGTTACGATGCTGCGTATTTGAAATCTTGGTAGCTTCGCTGTTAAAATGAACAAAATCCCATATTCTAAATATCCCTAAAACTGATTCATATATAGATTCTTATAAATACACTTATGAGATTAAGTTAATTAACTATTTTCAGTGGATTTTTGTTACTCAAGAGGGTTATGTTTTATGCAATTCTTTTGATAGAGGGAAACAAGATACATTTCTAGTTTTATTTTTCAGATATTCCTCTTTAAATGCAAAAAGTATAAGCTGTGTGCAAAGTGATCCACATTTGGTTTTTGATCACTGAAAATGTTCACAATTTACCAATTTACTCTTGGAGCCACATTAAGATCTCCATATCTCTGGGATTAAGCCATTGAGGGCCTTCGAAATGAAGATATCAAAAGGAAAGTTTTCAAGAACCAGAATTTAAAAGGATATTAAGATATCTTTAATACTTCTTGAGTTACAGGCATGCAAACTTGAGATAAAAAAAAAAAAAAAAAAAAAAACATAAAAAGTGTTTTTTGCCATTTTTTTTTTTTTTTAATCTAAAGTGAAAATTGTGATTGAGTTCAAAATACTGGATTACTCAGTAAATATGCATCTGTGACATTTAATATTTTGGCTTTAATTACTATTTAGGTAAATTTGGTGAATTAGGTAAAAAAAAGGTGAATTATTGAAATATTAATTTATATTCTCAGGTGGTATTCTATATCACGCTAACAGAAATGTCTGGGAATCCCTGATCTGTTAGAGTAAGAAGGAAAAGGAAGAAGAATGTTTTCATACTGAAAGACAAAACAGGAAGCATCCATTTATTTCACCTTTGGAAAGAAAAACCTGAATCCTCACATTAAACAGATCAAAGTACATTCAATCTCTGAAAATGAATCAAATGGACCCGAAAACAGCTGCTTTCAGTCTGGACGTGCATTAGGAATGGATTGAGGAAATAAAAACAACCATTTATGGTTACGATACATGATGTCAATGAAGAGCAAACTACAGATTACAATTGAAGATTGTCATTGCATTCACAGTTTGCATTTAAAAGAAAAGTTTAAACATTGCGGTAGTGTTAAAGATCTATGTGCTATATATCCACCGGTCTGCAGCCAGGAGCTTGCAGTGTCAGCAGCGCTCCTGCGGATCGGGAATCTGGGTGTCATCTTTACACAAGCGCGCTCCGTCTTTATTTGTGCTTGCAGCGCTGGCTCCTCTGCCGATAGATCTCCTCAGTGAACGGTCTGCAAACATGACGAGGTGAACACACACACACATCATAAATCTCAAGGAGCGTACCAGCCTGTGCCTGACACCCTGTGTGTGTGTGTGTGTGTGTGTGTAAGAGATGGCAGAAATAGGGCAGAAAATAAGGCCTGCAACTCTTAGTCAATGATGACACTACTAATTGTCAGTGAAATGAGGGGCTTAACCATCATAAAATGTTAAGAAAACATATGCGCAGTTTTATGGTCTACTCATTAGGCTATATAAACATTTTTAATGTTTTTGAAAGAGTCTCTTCTGCTCATCAAGCCTGTATTTATTGATCAAAAAAAAAAAAAAAAAAAAAAAAAAAAAAATATATATATATATATATATATATATATATATATATATATATATATATATATATATATATAATTACAATTTAAAATAATGGTTTTCTAATTTAATACACTTTAAAATATTTTCAGCATCATTACTCCAGTCTTCAGTGTCACGTGTTCCTTCAGAATTCATTCTGATATGATGATTTAATATCAATGTTGGAAACAGTTGTGCTGGTTAATAATTTTTAGAACTTGTGATACTTTTCCAGGATTCCTTAATGAATAAAGATTTTCAAAATAAAAGTAAAACAACAACAAAAACACTTTTTATCACACATCCTTGCTGAATAAAAGTAGTAATGTCTTTCAAAAAGAAAGGAAAAAAATGACTGACTCCAAACCTTTGAAAGGTATTATAACGGTGTATATTGTTACAAAAGATTTCCTTTTTAACCTTTTAAAATAAGTGCTTAATAAAACTTTTTATTCATCAAATAATCCTGAAAAGAGTATCACGGGTTATAAAGAAATATTAAGCAGCACAACCACATCAATAATCAATCATCATATTAGAAAGATTTCTGAAGGATCATGTGACTGAAACCTGGAGTAATGATGCTGACAAATGCTGATAATAAATTATATTTTAAAGTATATTAAAACAGAAAACCATTATTTTAAATTGTAATAATATTACTGTTTTTTTCTGTATTTTTAAGAGACTTATTTCAAAAACATTAAAAATATTAATGTTTATATATATATATATATATATATATATATATATATATATATATATATATATATATATATATATATATATATATATATATAAAGATTTGGGACATAATAGTCTAAATACAGTTTTTAATGTTACATACATTAAGTTAAAAATTAAACACATTATTTAAAAATAAAATAAATAATAATAATAATAATAAAATAGAATAAAAAATAAAAATAAAAAGTGTTATAGAAAGTTCCAAATGATGCTACTACCTTTTAAAAAGAATGCATATATAGTTTTTTATTCATTTTATTTCAGTTTTAGTTTTAGTTATTTTAGTACATCAACTTAAAATAAATGGAAATGAGAAATATGTTTTAATTTTTAATATTTGATTTGATTTGAGTTAAGGTTTATTGTTTTAGTTAACTCTAATTATTCTGATTTGTACACTCTAAAAAATGCTGGGTTAAAAACAACCCAAGTTGGGTTAAATATGGACAAACCCAGTGATTGGGTTGTTTTAACTCAGTGGTTGGGTTAAATGTTTGACCCAACCTGCTGGGTAGTTTTATTTAACTCAACTATTGTTTAAAAATGACTATATGGCTAGCTTAAAATGAGCCCAAAATATGTTGGAGATTAAAAATCAGACACATAATTACTAGAGGCAACAATAATATCAAAAGGTGAACATTCATTAAAAAGCAATTTAATACATGTTTATTATTTAATTATTATTAATTAAACATATTAATAAATGTTAATTTCGTTTTTGGGTTCATTTTAAGTGATCAATAAAGTAATTTTTAAACATTAGTTGAGTTAAATAAATCTACCCAGCAGGTTGGGTTTAAGATTCAACCCAACAGCTGGGTCAAAACAACCCAATCGCTGGGTTTGTCCATTTTTAACCCAACTTGGGTTGTTTTTAACCAAGCATTTTTTAGAGTGTACCTCCATCTGTATTTTTATCAAATGTGTGGATCCACTCATGAGGAAATCACAGAACAGATTTTCATTGGCTGGTTTTTCTTTCACTTTCTGGTTTAAAGCGGTGTTGGCGCCCTGTGATTATGTGGGAGACAGAGTTCTGTCTAATTTAGCGCATTAGACAGCTCATTCTGCTCTCCTATCATTATCGGTCTGTATGCTCAGACCAGACTGCTAAGAAGCTGTTGTTGTTTTAGTTTTAGTGTTATTAAAGTTCAGTTCTGTGACAGCCTCCTGTCGCCATAGAGACTTTACAGTGTTTTAGTCCCACGTTTATTCCTGTCTAAAAAAAAAAAAGGAAAGGGAAAAAAATGTATTCCCATCACTATAGAAGTTGGCAGGTTTTCTGCTTAACCTTTTTATTGTTGAGTGGGCTGACCTTTCTTCCATCAATTTAGTGCATCTCAGACTGGGTGTGTGCCAATAGCATGCATTTTACTCCATATCTGCACTGCTTTCATTCAAACTTTACACTAGAATTTTAATAAATTCACTAACTTAAATCCCCCTAAACTGCTTGTTATGCTTTTATGGAATTATTTATATTTAAAATGTTTGATTTAACCAATAAAAGCTATTTCAATTCAAGTTGGAGACAGAAGAGACCAAATTAATTGTTATTATTACTGTTATTATCTTAAAAAATATTTCTTGATTTTATGACATCTTTAAAACAATCTGTAGCTTTCAAAAAAAAAAAAAAAAAAAAAAAAAAAACATTGTAAAAAATGTTTATTGAAACTAAGCTGCATAAATGGCTTCTTAAACACTTCTGTAAGGTTTTTCATATGTCTGAACTCATGACCACACATTGATTTGAGCTGATTTTTGAATTAAGAAGGAAAAAACTGTATATTTGAGCAGCACATTTGTGTGGGTTGTAATTCAGACTTTGCAAAAACACTGTTTTTGAAGGATAAACTTTATCCATTTTAAACTTTATCCATTTTATTTTTAACATAATACTGTGTGTGGCCATTTGCAACTTGAATGCGGTCATTCACTTCCAGCTATTTTCTCTGTACAGAAGCAATCCGTTATGCTTCTTGATACTGCAAACTGGTATTTGCCAAATTAATTATCATATCATAAACAAACTGGTTTGTAGTGCAAATAGTTTTTCTACAAGTAATTTCCCTATAGCGGCTAATGAATCAGAAGTGTCCCTACACTGGCTTCCCATAAAATGGATTTTTAAATTTTGCCCTGTGTTTATCTGGTCTTGCACCTCAGTATCTTTGTGTCATTCTTGTCCCTTACTCTCCTACGAAAGTACTTAGGTCATCTGACCAACTTCTGTTGAAAGACCCTCGTTGTTGAATTGAAGGGGGATCATGTATTTGCTAAACTCTGGAACAAGTCGTTGGACAGTTTTAAATCTGCTTTAAAAGCACATTTCTATTCCTTAGTTTTGACTAAGTTTTAAATATAGATATAAGATTTTAGAGTTGGGTATTTATTGTTTTTTATAAACATTATATTATGTTAATGCACTTTGGTTTAACTGGTTGATTTTAAAAGGTTGAGTTGAGCTTTAAGACAAATCTCACCATTTCATGACACAGAACAAATGGATTATGAGTGAAAACTGATACTGATAACACACTTACCCTTCATATGCAATAGCTACTGTGTAGGACACGCCCACCACTGCGGTCAGGACCACCCCTATAGGACTGGCATTCCTAGTGCAAAGAGAAAAACACACCACATATTCACTTAAGGTAAGACACAACAGACTGAGCCAGCGGTTCTTAACCGGTTTGGCCACAGGACCCAAATTTTCCCACAGTCATTAAACCACGACCCAAATTTTTAGGAATTTGAACCAAGCAAATTTATAACACACACACAAGTACCAAGTATGAGCCACCACAGTCATCAAAAATACTGAATTTTGGCTTAAGGTTACAGAAACCAGTTACCATGCTAAATACACAATACCAAGGCAGGAACCATGTCTTGAACATTGGGGGAGCCAATTTTTTATTTTTTTTTTATAAAGCAGAAATAAAAAACAGTGAAGGAAATTCTAGGTCCAGTTGGGAAAAAATCTATTTGCAAATAATATTTGCATTAAAATATGCACATCTAGTTTTATTTGTATGCCTAATATGTCGAAAACGTAAAAGTGTCTCATCACACTCAGGAATTACATGAATCATGAAAATGAATATTTACAATTCACAATTCAGCATATTTGAGAAAAAAGTCGAGTAGTTTGCATCACTGATGTTACTGTCGGTCTTTCAACATTTCGGTCCCACTTTATATTAATTGGCCTTAACTACTATGTACTTACATTTAAATTAATCATTTGACACAATGCACTTATTGTGTACATACATGGTTTTACAATGTACTTATATTTTAAAAACACCTGCATATAATTACATCTGTAATTAATTTCTGTAATTACATTTATAATTACACTGTTTACCCATCCTTTACACCTTACCCCTACCCTTAAACCTACCCATACCATCAAAGCTTTCCCTAACCTTACCTGTACCCCAGCTCAATAGCTGCAAATGTGTTTTGCAATGGGGGTATTTGGCCATTTCTAATTATTTGGGGGGACTCGCTGCATTTTTAGAATGCCATGTCATGAGCGAGACGCTGTAAAAGACAAGAGACGCGAGCGCAACGGTCAAATGCGTCTGTCTAGTGCGTTTATGTAGAAAAACTATGGAAAAATGCATTCTGTCTGACAGAAGAGCAAAGTCTTTGAAGAACAGTCAACAGCTTTCATGCACGTCTTTCAAAATAAAAGTCTTGCATCAGAAAAAACTTTTAGAAATAAGTTTTGTTGTTGTTTCTTTGACTACACACTCCACGATCAAACCTTCCAGCTGAGAAACAATGGGCTAAACCATTGTCTTTTCATGCACTGGTCAATTTTGAGATTTTGGGTTATTTTGGGCTTCTTTAGTGGAAAGTCTTTACTTTACTGCACTTTATCTATTTGCATCTGTGGATTTTAATTACAATAAATGCCTTCAAAAGCGTTTTTTTTCAAGCACTGATTTGGAAATTTTCAGTAGCATGATGTTCAATTACACCAAACTTTACAGTTTTATGAACATTTTATTTTTAAAAACATGGTGAACATTTATTTTTTCTTGATTACATTATATTTCATTTACACCTCCCATATTTTGTTTTTTATGTTTTGCTGTCCTTGTGGAAAAAGTTAAAAGTGCACTGTATTAGACTTTATGCAACTTACTGAATGTAATCAATATTATAAAAGCATTGACTGTATCAACATTAAATAATAAAAATGGCTTGTTACCTAGCATATTTTGGTCTCAGTCTCACCTGACCTGATTTCTACTATTGTTGAGCATAAAATACTGTCAATTACTGCTCATATTGTTGTATTCTCCTCTCTTCTGAATTCATGAAAGCACCTTTTGATAAAAAACGTAACTGAAAACCATTTGTACGTCAATGCAACAACTGCAGTGATAATGTAATACGACCAGACAAATGCTTGACAGAAAGGCCAGTGTCACACATTTTTTGTCAACCAAAGGTGCCATCATAAGAAAAAATCTGAAAAGATGCAAAGGAAACATGAAGAAAATACATTTTAGGTGTAATTATTTGCACCTTAAGGCCATAAACAACAAGTCATAAACATGATGCAAAGGTTTTTAAAAATACGCTGCGTTCAAATATTTGAGGAAGGATAGATTTTTAAATTGTTTTTGAAAGAAGTCTCTTCTGCTCACCAAGCCTGCATTTATTTGATCAAAAATACAGTAAAAATTGTGAAATATTATTCCAATTTAAAATAGCTGTTTTCTATGTGAATATATGTTAAAATGTAATTTATTCCTGTGATCAAAGCTGAATTTTCAGCATCATTACTCCAGTCTTCAGTGTCACATGATCCTTCAGAAATCATATTAATATGATGATTTGATGCTCGAAAAGATACATTTCTTTTTTTTTTCTTCTGGATTCTTTGATGAATAGAAACAGAATTTATTTGAAATAGAAGTACACAATCAATTTAATGCAAAGTATTACTTTCTTTCAAGAAAAAGAAATCTTACTTACCATATTTTTGTGTGAATTGAGATCAGAAATTGAATCAACAGATATATACAAGAAACTAATAATTAGAAAAAGGACTATTTCAGTAGCATGTGTAGTTTGGAAGATATATCCATGTTCAAATGTCATATAGAGGCTTGAATGACTTTGGTAAAGCGATGGTACTTCTGACTTGATTGTGAATCAGATTTTACCTTTAACTGCACAGAGACGTCATTATGTGTGAATGAGGAGCTCAGCGTGAGTTCTAGATCATTACACTCATCCTCGAGGACTTTGCACATTTAAGATCTGAATTATGTATCGAGTGCTGACACTGAAAGGCAACATGCATGAAAAATGAAATTTCCATTGAGTCTGACTATTAGCCTGAAGTAGTGCAAGAGCTGTCGTCATTCAGCAGGTCAGTATGTAATGGCACAGACTGTTATTTCATTCTGCTGATAAAGGCAAGAGATTGAGAAAGCATGAATAGCATATTGTGTTTGATGGATTGACTTTAAGGACGTCAAACAAGGAATCAGAATATGTGTTGCGTTGCTTTTATGCAACAAAATACACTAGATGACCTCACCTTTATAAACATTTAACTGAATGTATTCACCATGAACCAATAAACACTTTGCACACATTAATACCGAATTTTGTCCAGTCTTTACTATCTCTTTTATAATATAATGAATATAACATGAATTGCCACCCAAATTTAATAAAATTAACGAGCTTCTAAGTAACAAATCAAACACTTACTATCAAAACACACGTAATTATCTATATAAAATGTTTGAATTAACAATAAAGTCTTGTGACTTCTCTTCTTGTGACTTCTACTCTTCTTGGTGAAAACCTTTACTGGATGCCCGTGGTCTTCGGGCCCTCAGACAACACTGCATCACTCATCTGCATGATTGTGTCACTGACATTACTAAATGGGCCCAGGAATACTTCTAGAAACCACTGTCGGTAAACACAATCCGCCGTGCCATCTGCAGATGCCAACTAAACCTTTATCATGCAAAAAGAAAGCCTTATGTGAACATGGTCCAGATGCGCCTTCATGTCCTGTGGGCCAAGGCTCATTTAAAATGGACTGTTTCAAAGTTAATAAGTGTTCTATGGTCTGACGAGTCCAAATTTGACATTCTTGTTGGAAATCATGGAGACCATGTCCTCCGGGCTAAAGAGGAGGAAGACCTTCCAGCATGTCATTAGCGTTCAAAAGCCAGCATCTCTGATGGTATGGGGGTGCATAAGTGCATACATTATGGGCAGCTTGCATGTTTTGGAAGGCACTATGAATGCTGAAAGGTATATCAAAGTTTCCAGATGACGTCTATTTCAGGGAAGGCCAATGTGTACTTCAGCAGGACAATGTAAAAGCACATACTGCAGCTATTACAACAGCATGGCTTCATCATAGAAGAGTCCGGGTGCTGAATTGGCCTGCCTGCAGTCCAGATCTTTCACCTATAGAGAACATTTGGCACATCATTAAACAAAAGACGACCACAAACTCTTCAGCAGATGGACACCTATATCAGGCACGAATGGGACCAAATTCCATCACCAAAACTCCAGAAACTCATAACCTTGATGCCCAGATGTCTTCAAACTGTTTTGAAAAAAAGATGAGATGCTACACCATGGTAAACATGCCCCCGTCCCAACTATTTTGAGACCTATAGCAGGCATCAAATTTAAAATGAGCTCATTTTGTGCATAAAATTGTAAAATTGTTTAAACATTTTTTATGTTATCTATGTTTTATTGTGAATAAAATATTGGCTCATGTGATCTGAAAGTCTTTTAGTTTTCATTTCATTCGAATTTAAAAAATGTCCCAACATTTCCAGAATTCTCCTCGCAGGTGGCTGGATGTCTGAGAATAATGGGAATTACAACAATAACTAAACTAAACAAAACAAAACTAACTAAATAAATAAGAATAATAAAATTATACAAAATGTACAGTTGTTTCTTTTGATTATTGGGTGAAATGAAGAAAAGAATCTGTCTCTCCCTGACAGATTCTTATCCTCGGAGAGGCGACACCTCTCACATCCTCTTAATTATTAGCTAAAACTGATGAAGCACAAACAATGTGACCTGGTTAAAGTTCCCTTCTGTAATCAGATCATTTGAGTTGTACTCTTCACATTTACGGTCTGAAATTCAATCAACTTTGTAGTTTGTTCTTCATACTTATGTCCCTTGAGACAAATTTCTTGCCATTGAGAGTCTGATGAAACAGACAGAGTGGTGTCTAATTCACCCTAGTTATTTGCAATGAAATGTGAATTATTAAAAAGCAGAAAATGATTCATTAGTGAAGACATGTATATAAACAAGCATGAAAATAGCCTATGACTTGATTTTAATAATTAATAGGACTCACGTGCAGAGTTGGAAGAAGAATCTGTTTCACTTTTAAATATAACAACGAAACTCATATTCTTTTCAGCTTAACCTTACATTTCCCCTAATAGAGAGTTAACTTATTCAAAAGAATGGATATGGCATGATTTTACTTTTTCCTTTAACTCATTTCAAATGCAAGCTTTTTTATGCAATGTTAAAGAGCACCGAAGAGCATTATATAACCTTCTGGGAAATATTCATTAAACTGAATATGTCGGTAATAACATTTGACTTTGTGTGCCCTTTAATAAATGACTACCTACATGCTCTTCACAAGCATCTGATTTGAGTCATTTGGCTTAATCACATTCTTTCGGCCAATCACAACCGGACTATCTAATTAAAACAGTGATGTCAAGTTCCTTCGTCTCAATGCTTGTGCCGCTGGGCGCAGTAGAACATGATATAGATACGGTCATTATGAAAATGGCTGCCTTCATTGCAAAAAGAAAGTCAGTCTCAACACAGCTGAAGCCTCATATAGGGAATAATATATACTGGAGGGAAACTGGGTTAATGTGGTGGGAGATGAAGCTTCTGCCATCATTTACTCATCCTCATGTCGGCCCAAACCTTGATGACTTTCATAACAGCGATCTAATGCTGAGAAACGGATCACAGTCGATGAGCTGAACTAGAAGTGGATCATCAAGATGAATCATGAATGAATCATTTGAACCAGTTTTGTGAACTGGATCAGCTGAAATTGTTTTTTTTTTTCAACAATTGCACATCGCCTGTCAGTCTGTTTATCACAGACTGTTCGTCCTTGTTCACTGTACACTACATACAATATATAAGATATGCAATTCAAATACTTAATATTTTTGAGTGTATATAATTGCATTGTGATCTATGTGATTATGAGAGTGAGTGAATAATGACAGTTTTCATTTTTGGATGAACTTTTCCTTTAGACTAATATGAGAGAGTAGAGCAAACCAGGGCTGCAGAAAGGAAGTGACAGAAATCTAAATATACTGATCTTAGCTTCTAAGTCACTCCTTTCTTCTTTCTCTACAGATGTCTCCAATGCCAAAACCACAAACTATCACACTAAAATTAACAATTCTAATGATTCCTGCACACTTTTCAAAACCTTCTCTTCTCTTCTTTGCCCTCCTCCCCTCCCTCCCTCCCACATCAACTCTTACAGATGATGACTTTGCCACATTTTTCACACATAAAAAAAACACACAAATTCTCCCCTCCTTCTCCATGCTCTCTGAGGCAGATGTTTCCAAACTCATCCTTTCCAATCACCCTACTACCTGTCCGCTTGACCCTATCCCGACTCATCATCTTCATCTCCTCCTCAACTGTACCTGCACTCACTCACATTATCAATTCTTCTCTTCACACTGGTACATTTCTCACAGCTTTTAAGCAGGCTAGGATTACCCCACTGCTTTAAAAACCCACTCTGAATCCAGTACTTTTAGAAAACTACAGACCGGTATCCCTTCTTCCATTCATTGCAAAGACACTTGAGAGAGTTGTGTTCAACCAACTGTCTACTTTCCTCACACAGAACAACCTCCTTGATAACAACCAGTCTGGCTTCAAGAGTGGCCACTCAACTGAGACTGCCCTGCTCTCAGTTACTGAAGCCTCAAAATCATCAGTACTCATCTTGCTGGATCTGTCTGCTGCTTTTGAAAAGTTATCCACCAGATCCTTCCGTCAACCCTCATGTCGAAGGGCATCTCGGGAACCACACTCCAGTGGTTCAAGTCTTACCTCTCAGGTAGGTCCTTCAGGGTATCTTGGAGACGTGAGGTGTCCAAGTAAAATCATCTTGCTACTGGGGTACCTCAGGGCTCCGTGCTTGGACCGCTTCTCTTTTCCATCTACATGTCATCACTAGGATCTGTCATTCAGGAACATGGTTTCTCCTATCACTGTTATGCTGATGACACACAACTCTACCTCTCATTCCAACCAGATGATCCGATGGTTTCTGGTTACATTGCAGCCTGCCTGACAGCCATATCTTCATGGATGAAGGACCACCACCTTCAGCTCAATCTTGCAAAAACGGAACTACTTGTGGTCAGTGCCAATCCAACACTTCATCATAACCTTTCCATTCAACTTGGGTCGTCAACCATTACTGCTTTCGGGACAGCCAGGAACCTTGGAGTGGTGATGGATGATCGTTTAAGCTTCACAGATCATATCTCTACAACGGCCCAGTCCTGCAGATTTGCCTTGTATAACATTAGGAAGATTAGACCCTTCCTATCAGAGCATTCAACACAAATTCTTGTCCAAGCTCTTGTTTTATCCAGACTGGACTATTGTAATGCTGTCTTGGCAGGCCTTCCAGCATGCACTGTCAAGCCTCTACAACTGATCCAGAATGCTACAGCAAGACGGGTCTTTAATGAGCCGAAGAGAGCACGTCACTCCTCTCTTCATCAGTCTGCATTGGCTGCCAATAGCTGCTCTGGGGCCGTATTCACAAAACATCTTAAGGCAGTGTTTCTAAACCCTTGTCCTGAAGGACCCCCAACACTGCAGGTTTTGTCTTTCTCCCTAATTAAACACACCTGATTCAACTCATCAGCTCATTAGAAGAAACTCCACCACCTGAAATGAGTGTGTCAGACAGAGGAGACTTTCAAAATATGCAGTGTTGGGGGTCCTCCAGGACCAGGGTTGAGAAACACTGTCTTAAGGCTAAAAGTAGCTCCTAACTTGCCGAATTAGGAGAAGCTCTTAAAAATAATGGGCGTGTCAGTCCTAATTTTAGGAGGGAGTCCTAAATTTTTGCTCTAAGAGTATTTCACAAAGCATTTTAGCGATAAAACTAGCTCCTAAATCTGTGAAACGTTAGTAGTCAAGAGGACTCCTAAATCACTAAGACCAAATCACAAATAGTCCTAATCCACTCAAATACACTGTACACCATTGAGGCAATAGAGGATAGAGCCTTGGGTGCCGCAACTTTTCTTCATAAATGCAACATATTTTGATTTATAGATTTAAATTAGGATGAGACGCCAAGGGTACTGAGGGCTCCGAGATGCAAACATCCAAGAGGCGGTCCACAATTCACTGTATAGTTTAATTGGTGATACTGAGCCTACATTTTAAAACCTTTATTTGAATATGGCAACATTTTTATTAAAAATATTTATTTGAATAGGGCAACAATTGTATTTTAAAACCTTTATTTTAATATGGATGCATGACACCTCATTCTACAATATTTCTATGATTAAATCGCTGACTCCTCCCCATCAGCCAATCACTGTGTGTATACTCCATAGCAACGAGGTCAACCCCGCCCTTACTCTTAGCTTAAGACTTCAGTCTATTCCTTAGTAAAAGTTGGTCTCAGCAGCTTTGTGAATAGGTTTTAAGAGAAAACTCTTAGCTAAGAACTTTTACTGCTATTTAGGAGAACTCTTAGTGGTAAGATAAAATGTTTTGTGAATACGGCCCCTGATGTTTGCCTACAGCAACAACCACTGGCTCTGCACCACTATACCTGAACTCACTAGACTTATGCGCCCTCCAGGAGCTTGCGTTCTGCAAGTGAACGACGCCTTGTGGTGCCATCACAAAGGGGCACAAAATCACTCTCACGGACCTTCTCCTGGTCTGTTCCCGGCTGGTGGAATGAGCTGTCATGCTCCATCCGAGCAGCGGAGCCTTTAGCCATTTTCAAATAACTGCTAAAGACATATCTTTCTCGTCAACACTTGACCCAGTAATAGTAGCACTTACTTTTTATTTATATTTTACTTTACTTTTTTCAATTTCTTATTTCTTTCTCCATCTACTTATATAAAAACTTGCTACGAGCACTTTGCTAAAACTGACCTGACACGGCACTTACATACCATTGTACTCATGTCAATTTGATTGCTTCTACTATTCTCATATGTAAGTCACTTTGGAGAAAAGCGTCTGCTAAATGACTAAATGAAATTGTTCTTTTCAACATTTCAACATCATCTTTTATAATTCTTGTGCACACTGACCCACTTCGTAAGCACCGGATGCAGATATACAGACCGGTTTTCAGGAAAAGAGTCATACAGACACACTCACAGGGCTGTAAAATAACTACCAAAATTGCTTTAAATGGCCTCCTGATACTCGTCCTCATGTCCGTTCACAAACGCACGTAGAAGTTACCTAACAAATGGCTCTTCTGCATCACTAGAGGACAGAGGAAGGAAGTTAATTTGATGCAGATTGGTGTCCGATCTCTAGCACGTCAACACCTGCATCTCTGCTCAGGTTATGTTGTGCTTGGAGGCAAACAGGCAGAATCTGCAGACTTTTTCAAGTTTTAAGAGCTGATTTTGGGGCTATTTTTCTGCCCCCAAATTTTCACTTTAATATTTTGTAATTTGATGGGATTTCGTTGTATTAAACAATATTTACTTGTAGATTATTCACAATTTCCTTTTAAAATAATAAATAAAATGACTAAACACCATGGGTCTCATTCATGAAACAAGAGCAGAACGAATTTTTGTGTAAATCGTGTGTAAAGTGGTTCTGGCGTAAATTTTCGGATTCATTAAAATGTTCGTATTTTCCAAATGTTAGTTGGTATGAAAGAAATCTACACCTGCTCCCAGTCACGCGTAAATAGTGCGTTTAACATCCGAATGTTTTGCTCATTAATAAGGCTGCATTTTAATTCACCTTAATAAGGTACATATTTACAGCATTTTGAAAAAAAAATATTATATATAGTAATCACATACGTTTTTTCTTTTTACTTTTGTTGTGAGAGCCAGTAATAAGCTGCGTTCACGTCACCTTGTATTTACCGCTATCTTGAAATGACGTTATATTTGGAGCTGTTCACGTCCTTTTGGTCCTTGGACTGGAAATTATGGGTTTCATGGCACCACTATCAACGCCTAATAAATCAATCTACAGCGGTCAGGTGGTATAGTGGCCACATGTTACATGTGGGAGCTTTCAGAAAACTCCCAGCTTACAAACTGTAATTACGAACTCTACGAGGACGTGAACGCTTTTTACAAGCTAGAATCTTGTAACTACAGGAATTACGAGGCCGCGTGAACGCACCTATAGCATCTGCAAACGGAGCACTTTAATCAAATAATGAATTGATTTCAATAGGGCTGGGCAAACTATGGAACTTGTTTCCTATAAAATGGCCAAAATCCTTCATTTGGTGTCATAATATGATGCCCATATATAGTTGTCAGTCGGATTTAATGGGCGGGATTTATGGTAATTGAGAATGAGCGTCCCATTTACGACTGATTGGAATTCATTAACACACACACACATTTCACTATCACTTCTGACGTTTACGAAGTATTTGTGAATCAGGAGGAGAGTTTTCGGGAAAGTCTGTTTACGCGCAAATCACTCACATATTTACTCGTATATTTACGAATGTTTCATGAATGAGACACCATGAGTGTAACTTTTAAACTACAATAAACTACATTTGTTTCATTAATATTTTGTATGAAACAATATTTACTTATTCACAATTTTCATTTAGAATAAAAATATCAAAACCCCATACGTTTTTATTTTATTCACAATAGAACATAGATAACATAACAAATGTTTAAATTGAGAAATTTTCCACTTTTATCCATTAAATGAGCTCATTTCAAATTCGATGCCTGCTACAGGTCTCAAAATAGTTGGCACAGGGGCAACAAATGGCTGAAAAAGCAAGAATTTTGAAAAGATTCAGCTGGGAGAACATCTAGCAACTAATGCATCTCACTGCGGAGACTGCAAGCCAGGCCTTCTTATCCAACATCAGTGCCTGACCTCACAAATGCACTTCTAGAAGAATGGTCAAAAATGCCCATAAACACACTCCACCTTACCACCGTGTGGAAAGCCTTCCCAGAAGAGTTGAAGCTGCTATAGCTGCAAAGGGTGGGCTAACTCCATATTAAACCCTACGGATTAAGAATGGGATGTCGTTAAAGTTCATGAGTACGTAAAGGCAGGCGTCCCAAAACTTTTGGCAATATAGTGTAAGTGAATTTAGTATATTTGTTTTTGATAAGATTTTCACTTTGATATTCTGTATTTTTAGGGGATTTCATGATACTAAATATTTATTTCTAAATTATTCACCATTTACATTTAAAATTATATATGAGAAAAAGCACATTTTATACTATTTTTTCAATTGATTAATTTAAAATTTCATATCATTCTGATAAATAAAATAATTAAAACTTGAAAATTTTCAGTCTAAATGGACTAAACAACAGTATCATTTATATATCCCTGGGTCTGTAGCTAAAGGCATATTTAATCCGACCAAAATGAGTATGAAAGGGATGAATATATTATGTCCAGCAGGATGCTGTGAGTGACAGCTGCTGAAACCTGACAGGGCTTTCAGCAAAGGTCTGTGGACACAGATTGCATCGCTCACGCTCCACTGAAAACACAAAGCAAAATGCATCTCACTGCGTCACAGTTACTGATACACATCTACTGACAAACAGATGCAATTTGAATTGCTTTATTGGAAAAAAAAAGGTCTTGCAACCTCTTGTTCTTAAACAAAGAAATATTCCTCTCAGTTTCAGATAAGACGTTGAGTCTCCTTCAGGACAAAATCCTACAACTGCTGGACGCTGTTACCTGAGATCCCAGCTGGCACAAAACACTACACATTATCTCCATATTTCAGATTATTAGTCTAATACTCAAGACAAATGCTGTTCCAAAAGTTATATTCCTCATGGATGGTGTATAAATTTACAGTATATGTACATCAGTGTGAGGAAAATCAGGGGAAACGTGGAGAAAGATGATAAATATAAATCAAAATAAATTTATATAATGAATGCATGCAAAACCCCTGAAAATTAATAATTAAAGACAGCCAAATAATACTATTAAAATTCATGAAAGCATGATCAGAAAATTATGAAAATAAAGATTTGATGGCCAATCAAAAACATACATTATTCCTACATTTTCTAAATTCAACTGGCATTAGCAGGTGTTAAAAAGTTTTTAATGAATTAAAAACTTTTTTGCATGATATTATTTGATAGAATAGTCAAATATAAACAAAAATAATATCAAATAATGTATAACATTTTACAGTAAGGTCCCATAACATTAGTTACAACCAACATTAGTTACAGACAGTATTTATTAATCTTTTTTAATATTAGAGATACAAATACAACTATTAAATTTAGTTTAAATAAGTTAACATATTGAACGGATGCTAACAACCTTGAAATGAATAATAACAACAAAATATGATCTAATAATATGAAATAATATAAAATTCAGGGCAACAACATTAAAACAATTACGATTTGATGGCTACAAATGAAATATTAATGATCAATACATTTTCTGAATCCACCTAGCATTGGCAGGTGTGTCAACAAAACAATATTGGATAACATTAGTAGGTAAGTAAACAATTTCTCCCAACATAATTATTTAAAAGCGTTAGGATGTAAAAGTGTGTGTGAAGGCACCTTCATTAAGCGTGGGCTTAAGAGGTACTCTCATCTGACATTTCATGGAAAGTAGCAAGTTTCTTTTCACTAATGCATGTGAATGCAGAAGTACAAACAGGAGAACATGATCTTCAGTTCACCTGTACATGTGGATGGATGATTAGCACAGAAAATAAACAGTACAGAGTGTTCATGTGCTCAAATAAAACTGATCATGGACACTGCAGACGACTCAGATTTGGTTTAAAAATCCAGTCATTAGGACTGACTATACACATTATTGCTTCTATTATGCAGCTGATCGTGTGTTTTAGTACTTTTCTGGCATGGTTGCATGATGTAGGCTTTTAGCACATTGCCAAACTGAGATTTCAGGGGAGAGCTGATGGAAAGTGGGAAATTTATGCTCTGCTTATGTACAGCCCTGATGCTGGAGGGCATGAGCTTCTTCATTTCCTGCGACCGCAGCACCTGCATCCCTGCACAGCTCTGGCTGCATGCTGTACTCTGATGACATCAGCCGATTTACCAACTATTGTTACTTTCTCAGCCACTATTCTTGACCACTATGCCGCATGGAGTATGACGTCAGATCTGTGTCTGGACCAGGATGATGAAATAAACCACCTGCACTGCCAATGAAATCTGATCTCAAATCTGACAGAAATGGGCTTCATATGGGATTCGTGAAAACAGGATTTTTTCCACTGAGAGTGAAAAGACTCACTGTTAAAAATTATTTTTCATTGTAGAACTCCAGAAATAATTCCAGGGATAATGGATAATTTCTGCAAATTAGCGTGGGAGCGCAATTCCACAAATGCATCGATGGGAGTGGCAAGTTTTATGCATGATCTACTGCTGAAGCACAAATTAAAGATCATAAACGCAGTCAAATCATTTACATAATGACCAAATCTACTAAGAGCAATGCAAATTAGCGTTGGAACGCAAATAAGCAGAGCCGATGCTCTCATCAGGTGCGGGTCGACACAGGCGCAGCTTGTAATCTGGCAAACACTTACACACATACATTCATATTATATATATATATATATATATATATATATATATATATATATATATATATATATATATATATATATATATACACAGTGGGTACGGAAAGTATTCAGACCCCTTCAATTTTTCACTCTTTGTTATATTGCAGCCATTTGCTAAAATCATTTAAGTTCATTTTTTTCCTCATTAATGTACACACAGCACCCCATATTGACAGAAAAACACAGAATTGTTGACATTTTTGCAGATTTATTAAAAAAGAAAAACTGAAATATCACATGGTCCTAAGTATTCAGACCCTTTGCTCAGTATTTAGTAGAAGCACCCTTTTGATCGAATACAGCCACGAGTCTTTTTGGGAAAGATGCAACAAGTTTGTCACACCTGGATTTGGGGATCCTCTGCCATTCCTCCTCGCAGATCCTCTCCAGTTCTGTCAGGCTGGATGGTAAACGTTGGTGGACAGCCATTTTTAGGTCTCTCCAGAGATGCTCAATTGGGTTTAAGTCAGGGCTCTGGCTGGGCCATTCAAGAACAGTCACAGAGTTGCTGTGAAGCCACTCCATTATTTTAGCTGTGTGCTTAGGGTCATTGTTTTGTTGGAAGGTAAACCTTTGGCCCAGTCTGAGGTCCTGAGCACTCTGGAGAAGGTTTTCGTCCAGGATATCCCTGTACTTGGCCGCATTCATCTTTCCCTCGATTGCAACCAGTCATCCTGTCCCTGCAGCTGAAAAACACCCCCACAGCATGATGCTGCCACCACCATGCTTCACTGTTGGGACTGTATTGGACAGGTGATGAGCAGTGCCTGGTTTTCTCCACACATACCGCTTAGAATTAAGGCCAAAAAGTTCTATCTTGATCTCATCAGACCAGAGAATCTTATTTCTCACCATCTCGGCAAACTCCATGCAGGCTTTCATGTGTCTTGCACTGAGGAGAGGCTTCCGTCGGGCCACTCTGCCATAAAGCCCCGACTGGTGGAGGGCTGCAGTGATGGTTGACTTTCTACAACTTTCTCCCATCTCCCGACTGCATCTCTGGACCTCAGCCACAGTGATCTTTGGGTTCTTCTTTACCTCTCTCACCAAGGCTCTTCTCCCCCGATAGGTCAGTTTGGCCGGACGGCCAGCTCTAGGAAGGGTTCTGGTCATCCCAAACGTCTTCCATTTAAGGATTATGGAGGCCACTGTGCTCTTAGGAACCTTAAGTGCAGCAGATTTTTTTTGTAACCTTGGCCAGATCTGTGCCTTGCCACAATTCTGTCTCTGAGCTCTTCAGGCAGTTCCTTTGACCTCATGATTCTCATTTGCTCTGACATGCACTGTGAGCTGTAAGGTCTTATATAGACAGTTGTGTGGCTTTCCTAATCAAGTCCAATCAGTATAATCAAACACAGCTGGACTCAAATGAAGGTGTAGAACCATCTCAAGGATGATCAGAAGAAATGGACAGCACCTGAGTTAAATATATGAGTGTCACAGCAAAGGGTCTGAATACTTAGGACCATGTGATATTTCAGTTTTTCTTTTTTAATAAATCTGCAAAAATATCAACAATTCTGTGTTTTTCTGTCAATATGGGGTGCTGTGTGTACATTAATGAGGAAAAAATGAACTTAAATGATTTTAGCAAAGGGCTGCAATATAACAAAGTGAAAAATTTAAGGGGGTCTGAATACTTTCCATATGTATACACACACACACACACATATATATATATATATATATATACATACATGGCTTGGCAAATTATATGTTCGGATCTTTCTCTGGCATTCTAAAGAAATTAACACAAGTGGAAAATATTTTCTCCCTTCTCGCGCTCTCTCCTCCTAGCAGCAACAATTGCAGCCATGTCACAAAATGGGTTAAGACATGCTTTTTTGGGTGTTAAATAATGGTGGAAATACCAGAAAATTGACTAGCGCAAACATTAGTAAATTGCATTGCGTGATTTAAATACTTTCCTCCCATAAATTTTGAGTATGAAAGGAAAACTCCTACAAATACATATGCAATAAGGTCAGCCGCAAAAACATCTCAGTCCACATATGAATATTTAAGAATGAGATGTGCATAAGAGAACAAAACAATCACATCCAAGGACATTAGCGTAAAATAGAAATGGAAGATGTACATGTGGCGGAAGCCATGTGACTCTTAATAAATATAATTAATAATTTTTGATGAATTGTTTATTTATGTGATGTTTTTGATGTGCATTAAGTACACTACTAAGTAAGTTTGGTTTTTTTTTTTTTCTTTAAAGAAATTAATACTAATCTAATACTAATTAATACTAATCATACTTAATCAAATTTGCAATACATTGATAAAAGGTGACAGTAAAGACATTTATAATGTTAAAAAAAAGATTTCTATTTCAAATAAATGCTGTTCTTTTGATCTTTCTATTCATCATATAATCCTGTAAAATCATGGTTTCCATAAAAATATTAAGCACACAACTGTTTTCAACACTGATAATAAGAAGAAATGTTTCTTGAGCAGCAAATCAGCATATTAGAATGATTTCTGAAGGATCATGTGACTCTGAAGACTGGAGTAATGATGCTGAAAATTCAGCTTTGATCACAGGAAATAATTATAGTTTACTATATATTCACATAGAAAATTGTAATAACATTTGACAACTTTACTGTATTTTTAATAAAATAAATGCAGCATTAGTGAATGTTCAAAAACATTAATAAATCGACCCCAAACGTTTGTAAAGTAGTGAATATTATTGGTATATTCCACTATAAATGCTTTATATTAATTTAATTAAACAAACACACACACACACTACAATGTTCTTCGCATCAAGAAAGAAGATCAACAGCGCGTTTGAAAATGGCTGAAATGTAGAAATGATTGTACGCCTTTGTATTGAGGCATAAAGGAACATTGGCCAATCCTCCAGTGAACGCACAAAGATTAGATGGAAAAGTGGAGAGGATGAAGCAGCGAGTGAAGGAGGAACAGCATGAGAGGTCTTGTGTGCCAGGTGTTGGCGTAGTGCCTACGTGGTTCTTCCTGAGCAAGAGAGGTTAGACGACATGTACGGGGGCTTGGAAACATTAACAGCGAGTGTGTGCGTTGAGCATGTATTGACGTCGATTAATGGAAGAAACCTTATTAGCTTCTGTTTTTTTCTTTGGTCACTGAAATGTACTAGTGGAGGAGGATTTTAGCAATGCAGGCTCATTGGAAAAAAATGTACCTCTACCTACATTTGTGCAAAACTTAAAAAATGTACCTATACATACAATTTAGTGCAGTTTCCAGCTGAAATGAACAGTAAAACCTTTATTCATTTTCAAACAGATGATTAGAGGAGCATATTATTGATTGATAATGACTTATTTTCATGCAGTTCCTTGCAAAATACTATATTATGAGCTCAGAACACTTTCCCCATAGTGCATGATGGGTAAACTAATACATTTTGATATTTGCATCACATAATCAGCTCCATATGTATGTCTTTTCTGATGTAGTAAACTTGCTCTGCAGCTCACCTGATGCAGCATTGCTCTTGTGATGTGAAGCGCTCGGGTATGAGTCCCGTGAAACACGAGTCATGATAAAAGAGCTCAAAGACTTGCAGAAGCAGCTGAAATGACATGATGCTTCAGCAAATGTGTTTTAATTTCATGTTTGCTTTTGTTAACACTATTGGTCAGGTTTAGTGTTGGTGCTACGTGAAACGTGCAAGAAGCAACGTAATATTATTTTGGAAAAATGTCGCCACAAACATGATTTTACAATAAACTTTTTACAAAAATCTTTGTCATCTCAAGCACAAAGGTATGTACTCCTCAAAGAAAATAATTAAATAAACAACAGAACAACAATAAACTAAACTCATTTATCTAAAGTGGCAATGTCCAAAATGAAAAATACAAGTCAAAAGTCATGTGAGGAGGTCACTGTGATTGGCTCTCTCAATCACAATAATGTCCACAAATGCAGAAGTCCCAAAAATCGCAACAAAATGTGAATGTAAATGGAAACATTTGCATTAAGAGATGAAAACTTTTGAATTTGAAGATCAGGGTAATTGTTACTTAATTTGTCTTCTGGGAAACATGTAAGATCTTCTGTTGCTTCTGAAGGGCAGTATTAATTGAAATATGTATATATATATATATATATAAACAAACGAAAAATTTGGGCATTTTCATCCTGTACAAAAGTTTTCACCCCCGGCTCTTAATGCATCATTTTCCTTCTGGAGCATAAGTGAATGTGAATGTGTGCTGGAAAGGGTTCAAATCATAGACCGTAAAAAAAGATGGACGGCGCGACGCCGCTTCCTTCTATTGTAACGAACTGAAGCCAAAATGGGCTGATGAATGGGCGCTGACACGTTATGCAATACGTCAAAAAAAAAAAAGTTTGGAGCCTGGGCATGCGCAGAAGGAATCGTCAGTGGAGCCGGAGGCGGAGTCGCGATATCAAACTTCTGCCAAGATAACTGCGTCATCATTCATGTGTTTTAAATAGACTATAAAAATTATACACAATTTAAAATTCTACCTATAAAATAATAGGCTATTCTGTTTCTAGAGCAATAATATTTTTGAAACAGCAAATTCAGTAGATAAACTCAATATAATATGCCACTAGAAACAACTCTAAATCGTCATAAATGGTCCTGCCATTTTAAATCAAGTTCAACTAACATTGCAGGAGATTAATTGCTGTAATTAGAGTACGCTATCATTAGTTTTTTCCTGCTAATTATTATTTTATACCCATAATAAGTAACTGCCAGATAATGATCACCTGCTTTTTCCTGACATGGTTAACATTAGGTGTGTTATCTTAACTAATAACATTTATTAATTGGCTTATGAAGCCCACATTTAATGTTACAGAAAAAAGTTCAATGATCCGTCAGATCACTGCTGAATCAGACAGTTTACTGCTGAACAGCTCATTTTGTTTGTGTTAAATAACAAAGAAATCGAAAATTAATAGTTAGTTATACATCTTCAATCTCCCCTCGAAGCTCCGACAGTCCTCAGACACGCTGTCAATCAACTGCGAATCATGACGACACGGCCCTTTTTATAGCACCAAATTGCTAGCTAAAATCTAAATTATCACAAAAATGAACAATTGAATATGTATCAGCGTGATAACAACTACTTTAAATGACCAAAAACATCTTTCGGAAAGTTTTATTTGAAGCAGAATTTATTTTTAAGTTTTCATTGAAGTCTTATTCGACTGCATTGAGAGGGCGGGGTTTATGACCTGTACTGCATCCAGCCTCCAGGGGGCGATCAAAGCGCCCGCGGCTTCACTTTTCAGGACGTATGAGACACACCCGGTTCAAATATGCAAAAGATGCTGAAAAACTGAAGAATTTGCAGGATCAGAACGTCAGTTTAACTATTTAGGATAATCAAGAGACTGATGAACAACCATCAAAAGTATTAAAGTATCAAAAGTAGAAAAAAAAGTATTAAGAATCAAGGGTGTGTAAACTTTTGAAAAGGGTCATTTTTATAAATTCAGCTATTTTTTTGTTGTTGTTATATTTTTGTTTTGTGAACTATATGTAAACATATTTTATAAAATATCTTATTCAGGACATTATTAAATAAAAATTAAAATGCATTTTGTATGATCCCTCTTATTTTGTTAAAATAATGAACATTTTGCAGATTTTGCGAGGGGTGTGTAAACTTTTGAGCATGACTGTATATTAGCAACTTTATATAAAGAGCTGCGAGATAATCTAGTAACATTTTGTGACGATATAAACAATCAAGCAGTTGATATTGGCTATATAGAATATATATCGCTTTACGTGATTGTACATGGATAAAGTTGGATATAACCAACATTATATATAGAGAGATGTGTAATGATATAGTTTACTATATTAATATACACATACGAAACCATTACAGTATTGGTTGCTGACCATTAAATCATCACATGAATTCACTCTTTGACCAATTAACCTTTACATCCCAGCTCAACACGCTGCCACGCTGGTCTTTTCAGCTGGTGACTTGATGATTCATGTCCTGACGTAGTGTACATACACGTCCAGACAGACGCTGGCTCAAACATGTGAGGGTCAATGGGCTACACGTGTCCAAATTTCTCAGTCCACTCGTGGTTGGCAGACTCTTTCATCCCTGGGGTGTCTGACGCACAATCAACTGGGCAGAGACCACACTGGACTGGGTCGATTGTAGAAACCAACAGCAAGCTGAGACGCAGACACAGACTGAGTGGAGAACAGTGAGGAGGTTTATAGTTTAGGAGACCATTGGCCATTTGCTCCATCACCGGTTGCCTAGCAACCAAACAAGCCTGGTCACTGTTGTCAAGGTGACCACACAAGTTTTATAAAGTCTCCACAACCAAATAAATAAATGCAGTACTTGTTCAGGCGTCAAGCTGCAGCTTTTTCCTAGGTGGCGTCAAACTGTTGTGTAAATTCGGTATCAGATAGAGCCGCTTATTCTATCATGTTCAGCCGTTTTCAAATTAATTACTCTATCTATCTATCTATCTATCTATCTATCTATCTATCTATCTATCTATCTATCTATCTATCTATCTATCTATCTATCTATCTATCTATCTATCCGTCAGTCCATCCGTCTATCTATCTATCTATCTATCCATCAGTCCATCTATCTATCTATCTATCTATCTATCTATCTATCTATCTATCTATCTATCTATCTATCTATCTATCTATCTATCTATCTATCTATCTATCTATCCGTCAGTCCATCCGTCTATCTATCTATCTATCTATCTATCTATCTATCTATCTATCTATCTATCTATCTATCTATCTATCTATCTATCTATCTATCTATCTATCCGTCAGTCCATCCGTCTATCTATCTATCTATCTATCTATCTATCTATCTATCTATCTATCTATCTATCTATCTATCTATCTATCTATCTATCTATCTATCTATCTATCCGTCAGTCCATCCGTCTGTCTATCTATCTATCTATCTATCTATCTATCTATCTATCTATCTATCTATCTATCTATCTATCTATCTATCTATCTATCTATCTATCTATCTATCTATCTATCTAACTATCAGTCCATCCGTCTATCTATCTATCTATCTATCTATCTATCTATCTATCTATCTATCTATCTATCTATCTATCTATCTATCTATCATCTATCTGTTGGTTCATCCATCCATCCGTTCGTCCATCCTCCGTCCGTCCATCTATCTATCCATCTGTCTATCCCTCTGTCTATCTATCCATCTATCCATCCGTCTGTCTATCCGTCTATCTATCTATCTATCTATCTTTACATCTATCTATCGTCTATATATCTATCCGTCTGTCTGTCTGTCTATCCGTCCGTCCGTCCCTCCATCCATCCATCCATCCATCCATCCATCCATCCATCCATCCATCCATCCATCCATCCATCCATCCATCCATCCATCCATCCATCCATCCATCCATCCATCCATCCATCCATCCATCTGTCTATCTATCAACTTCAAAATATTTTAATCTAAAAAATTACAGTTATGGATTTAATTAAATTTCAATTATTTTTAGTTCTACTTCTTTACTGAATTTAAACAGCGTTTTAAATTCAATTCTGAACAACACTGATGCAACACTATAAAACAAAAAACAATACTAAAAAAAAAAAAACACCTGTATTTTGTGATTTTGGCACGACATACACAGCTTTTATAATGGCAAAGACACGAAAAATGTCTCAGTCCACCAATTTCTTGCTCCTTTGTAAAATGTCCAGTAAAAGCCGACATAGTGCTAGCATGACGAACATCTAAATGCGTAAGTTTGGTATAAATAAATCTGATTCTTGCATCATTTTAAGTTGTTTCCCAATTGCACACATTGCTTTCTCGGCGGGAGGCTCTTTCAGCTTTTTTGATTAGCAATAGAGAGTTTTATAAACCTTCGAGACAGCGTTCACAGCCGTCTATGTTATTTAGGCGAGAAAGTAGCCAGAAATAGCTGCAGATGGCTCCTGAGAAATCCATTAGAGCAAATAACATCTGCTTTGCTCAAACTCAGAGAGTCTGCTCTCTTTTTATACAACACAGTTGTGATGGGATCATGGAGGGAGAGAGATGGGGGATCTGGGGATTTTGGGAGCGGAGTGTACTTTATTAACAAGCAATATATATATAGATATATATATATATATGAAGAGTTTGGTTCCAAAACACAATAACTCCATTTTGATTAATTTGAGTAAAAAGGTGTTTTCTTTACTACAAGAGAGTGGCAAGATGAAAACGTCTCGGGTTACGAGTGTAACCCCTGTTCCCTGAGTAAGGGAACGAGACGCTACGTCGAATGACGTGATGGGAACCCTCTGTATTTTGTGTTCATGAAGCACCTCTGTATCCAACCAATGAAGAGACGTGACGTCAGAGGCGGGTGACGTCACGGATCAGGAAGCTATAAAGCACACCTGAACACAAAGCACGCCAGCTTCTGTAAAATGTCTGAAGCAAGCGCACCAGGTATGCAGGAGATACGGCCACGTGACGTAGCGTCTCGTTCCCTTACTCAGGGAACAGGGGTTACACTCGTAACCCGAGACGTTCCCTTTCGTGGGAACTATCGACGCTACGTCGAATGACGTGATGGGAACGCAATCCCAACTACGCCGTGTCTCCGAGTGCCTGGCTGCTATCTTGTAGGACCCTGGCCCCCGAAGTGATATTAAGATTAAGATTATAAAATCTGATGAAGGTGTGCTGGGATGACCATCCAGCCGCACCACAAATGTCGTCCATGGAGACTCCAGATAAGAGAGCTCTGGACGCGGCCATACCTCTCGTGGAATGAGCGCGCACCACTAAGGGGCACGGACATCCCACTGTCTCATATGCAAGTGAGATGGCCTCGACCACCCACTTGCTTATCCACTTTCTTTCCTGATCCGAACTCGTAAAAGGAGGCGGGCAGAAAGCCTCGAGTACAATGGGACCTGGGACCCTCGTCGGAACCTTCGGAACATAGCCCGGCCTGGTATGCAGAAAGGCTTTCACCATACCAGGCGCAAACTAAAGACAAGATGGAGCGACTGACAGCGCTTGTAAATCACCAATTCTCTTCAAAGAAGATACGGCAAGAGAAAGATAGTTTTAAGTGTCAAGAACTTGTCGGACACCTCCTCTATTGGCTCGAAGGGAGCCTCAGCCAGCCCTTGGAGCACAATAGTGAGGTCCCAGGTCGGGGTCTTTGTGCGCACCACAGGTCTCAACCTGAGTGCACCACGGAGGAAGCGTACTACTAGGGGGTCTCGACCCAGCGAGGAGCCCCCTACAGGGATATGATGAGCCGAAATAGCGGCCACATATGCTTTCAGCGTGGAAGGGGTTAAACCTTCCGAAAACTTTTCCTGAAGGAACTGAAGCATGTCAAAGACAGAAGAATGGACCGGGTCCAAATTATGATGTTCACACCACACAGAGAACAATTTCCATTTACATAAGTACAACTTCCTCGTGGAGGGAGCTCTGGAGTGAAGGATGGTCTCTACAACCTCGGTTGAGAGACCAGTTCCTATGAGCCTTGCCCCCTCAGGGGCCAGGCCCACAGTTTCCACATTTCTGGGCGGGGATAGAGAATCGTGCCGCCCGCTTGAGACAGGAGATCCTGCCTGAGAGGAAGCTCTAAGGGAGAGCCTTGAAGTAGAGACATTATGTCCAAAAAACCATATTCTGGTCGGCCAGTACGGGGCCACCAATATTAGGTCGACCTTCTCCTGGCGAACCTTCTCCAGAACTCCCAGGAGCATTGAGACTGGGGGAACACATACAGACGTAGCCTCGGCCACGTCTGTAGCATGGCATCCAGCCCTATAGGTGCTGGGTGCTGAAGTGAGTACCACAGAGGGCACTGAGCTGACTCCTCTGTGGCAAATAGATCGACTTGAGCTCGACCGAAAGTTTTCCATATCAACTCCACCACCTCAGTGTGGAGTTTCCATTCCCCCGGTCTCGCGCCCTGCCTCGACAGGGCGTCCGCTCCCATGTTCAACCGCCCGGGGATGTAAGCTGCTCTCAGCGAGAGGAGCTTTCCCTGGGACCAGAGGAGGATGCGACTGGCCAGCCTGAATAACAGGCGAGACCGCAAGCCCCCCTGATGGTTGATGTATGAGACCACCGCAGTGTTGTCCGTGCGGCCCAACCCATGGTGATCTCTCAGGTCTGGGAGGAAGTGTTTTAATGCAAGAAACACCGCCATCATCTCCAGCCGATTTATGTGCCAGGAGCACTGATGGTCCTCCCAGAGACCCTGAGCCGAGCGACCACTCATGATCGCCCCCCAGCCAGTGAGGGAAGCATCCGTCGTAAGCATTACGCGACGACGAGAAGTCCCCAACATGGGTTCTGGGACAGGAACCAAGGCTTTTTCCACATGACCAGAGCACGAAGGCATCGCCGCGTGACTTTGATCATGCAAAAAAGGATTTCCCCTCGGGGAAAACCCCTTGGTCCTGAGCCACCACTGTAGGGGTCTCATGTGCAGAAGGCCAAAAGTAATAACGTTGGACGCAGCTGCCATAAGACCCAACAGTCTCTGAAACTGTTTTACAGTGAGTGACTGGTCATAAGAGACCACCGTCATGTTGTCCGTATGGACCAACATGTGGTGGCCCCTCAGGTCTGGGAGGAAGTGTTTCAGTGCTAGAGACACCGCCATCATCTCCAGCCGATTTATGTGCCAGGAGCGCTGATGGTCCTCCCACAGACCCTGAGCTGAGCGGCCACTCATGACCGCTCCCCAGCCCGTGAGGAAAGCATCTGTCGTAAGCATTACACGACGACCAGAAGTCCCCAGCACGGGTCCCTGGGTTATTAACCAAGGCTCTTTCCACATGACCAGAGCACGAAGGCATCGCCGCGTGACTTTGATCATGCGAAAAGGATTTCCCCTCGGGGAAAACCCTTTGGTCCTGAGCCACCACTGTAGGGGTCTCATGTGCAGAAGGCCAAAAGTAATAACGTTGGACGCAGCTGCCATCAGACCCACCAGTCTCTGAAACTGTTTTACAGTGAGTGACTGGCCTAACTTCACCCCTTTCACGGCCCCGAGAATGGAACTCAAACGAGCAGGGGACAACTGCGCCTGCATCGTGGTGGAATCCCAGATTACACCTAAATAGTTTGCAACCTGACTCGGGACCAGCACACTCTTTTTGGCGTTGAGCCTCAGCCCAAGCCACTTCATGTGCGACAGGACAACATCTCGATGTTGAACTGCCAGTTGTTCTGTTTGAGCTAATATCAACCAATCATCGATATAGTTCAGCACGCGGATGCCCTGGAGTCTCAGCGGAGCCAGCGCTGCATCCACGCGCTTCGTGAACGTGCGGGGTGAGAGGGATAGGCCGAACGGAAGAACCCTGTGTTGGTAAGCTTCGCCCCCGAAAGCAAACCTGAGGAACTTCCTGTGTGAAGGATGGATGGATACATGAAAGTATGCGTCTTTCAGATCTGTCGCTACAAACCAGTCCTCGGACCTGATCTGAGGGATGATCTGTCTGAGTGTAAGCATTTTGAGCTTCAGCTTCTTTATGGATCGATTTAGCACACGTAAATCTATGATCGGACGCAACCCTCCATCCTTCTTCGGAACAATGAAGTAGCGGCTGTAAAGCCCGACATTTTGCTGGGAGGGGAAACCCTTTCTATAGCCCCTTTTTGCAAAAGCGTCGTTACTTCTTGCTCCATCATCAGAGACTGCTCTGGGGTTACCACCGTAGGAAGCACCCCATTGAACTTGGGCGGTCGTTAACCAAACTGAATTCTGTAGCCCTGTTCTATCATGAGCAGCACCCACTTCGAAACATTCGGGATTTTTCCACTCTTCCAAATATTCTACTAAGGGAACCAGTCTCTCGAGACTGGTCTCTGGTGTTTTTTGAGCACTTGGCTCGTCTATCTGACGCGGCGCACCGGCAGACAGACGAATCACGTGCTGGCCGACTCTCCTCGGAGGATCGGTGGAAACTGCTGTGCCCTGACTCACGCTTGGTGGCAGGGTTGACAGAACGGTCCCCTGAGGGCACCGAGGAGGACCCGATATCCGAACCCCCCCGGAGGGGCTGCCCTCGAGAGATCCTGCACTATGTCAGGACCTCTTCTTTGAAGCCTTCCGAGAGATAATGACGGTCCTCAGATCCATCCTAGTCCGGAGGCTTTTAAATTCCTCAGAATTTAATGTATTCAATATTTCATTTAATCCTCAAATTAAATGCAGCCAGTTCTTATATTTTTGAACAGACTGAATATATTTAGAATACAAAAAAGAATTATAGCTCGTAATAATTCGCAAGGTATTTTAGGGAAATAGAGAAAGGGAACTCCCGTCTACTCAGATCCCTTAATATATACATACACATACACACACATGCATAATTACGGACACGTGATATATGCGCAGCCTCGGCAAACGCAAGACCCGAGCCGTATTTTCATTCTTGCAGACTTAATCTACGCGCTGCCTCGGCAACGCGAGATCCGAGCCATATATTCTTTAATGAAAACTCAGTCTACGCGCTGCCTCGGCAAGCGCGAGATCTGAGCTATATTCTTTAATGAAAACTCAATCCACGCGCTGCCTCGGCAAGCGCGAGATTCGAGCTTTGCAATAGACTTTTATTCCCTCGAGAATAAAGCCAACAGGAGTGGAGCTACAAAACTCCCGCTAGTGCATACTTTTCTTCGGGACATTTTTATGAATGAACACGGTCACTGTCAGTTGTGAGCTGACGTGCACGCTCCACTCCCAGCAAACAACACATAAATCGTGTGTATCCCAACTCGCTTTGTAGTGTAGCACAGGGGGAAAAATCAAACTGCTGTTCACGATTGATTTGTTATAAACGTGTGATTTTGAAACACGATATGTGTGTGTGACTGTGAGGTGGCGATCCTCAGATCGATATCACAATATCCACCTCCTCAGAGCTGGACATGTGAGTATCGGTGCCTCAACCCGGGGGAAGAAACCGCAGAGCGTGCTTCCACCTGGGAGACGGCGCTGAACCTGGCTGGTGAGGGCAGAGAAAAGGCGCGCCCGTCTCTAATCCCTCTGTCAGATCCATTTGTGAAACCCATGAACGGAGCCTCCGCCCTGCCTCAGCAGAAGCGGGACCCGATCCGCGGGGAACACTGCAGCAGTGTCCTGAGAGCGAGTTTTTACAGTGCACACAGACGCTCCCTCGAGAGCTGCCTGGGCTCACTCCCATTTCACTGCTGTTTCTCGCCATAATACGTGTCTTTTTTATATATAAATATATGGATTGGTGTGAGATACTCTTGTCCTCAGACGAAGAGATCTTGACTTGTTTATATGTAATAAGACAAACAACACCAAATAAGACACACAAGATACAGAGAGCGCTTGCTGAAGACAACAGAAGCTGGCGTGCTTTGTGTTCAGGTGTGCTTTATAGCTTCCTGATCCGTGACGTCACCCGCCTCTGACGTCACGTCTCTTCATTGGTTGGATACAGAGGTGCTTCACGAACACAAAATACAGAGGGTTCCCATCACGTCATTCGACGTAGCGTCGATAGTTCCCACGAAAGGGAACCACTACTTTCTGTTTCAAACTTTCACATAGCTTCTTTTGGTTATAAAAACATTAAAAATTCAAATCTAAATTTTGATTTTAAAGGTTTATTATAAAAACTGGTAATTTTTTCCCCAAAATGCAATAAATCCATGACGCTTTTTTTTTTTTTTTTTCAAAATGCAATTAATCCATCAATATAAGTTATTTTTTACAAGTAATTTTTTTTAAATTGAAAATACACAACAAAGTAAGTTGATTCACACATATGTATATATATATATATATATATATATATATATATATATATATATATATATATATATAGGGCAGGACTAGTTTTTTTCCCATTGGTTGTTGGTTGTAAGTAGAGATGTGGGCGTAGCACTTTAAGTGTATGCAGATGAGCGTGAGCTTGCAGGGGGGGAAGTTTATGAGGACTAAATATTAAAAGATCAAGGTATGACATTATGATTAATAACTATCAAGGCAAACCTGGCAAACAAAACACATGCAATGGATGAATTCGCAATAAGATCAATAATATGCATTTACAGAAGAAAATACATGGGGTGAATTTCCATTTCATGCTGACCTAAAGAAATATTTAATATTTCTAGGTCACTAATCAAATAAGTACATCTGTGACATCGATCATGTGATGTTATTCTCAAATCATGGATTCTCAAATACTATAACATTCTGAAATTGTTTATCAATTCAAAATTTCACTCAAATTATGCTGATATGCAGTATGATAATATCATATAATATGATAAAATAGTAAAAAAAAAAATTTGAATGAAAAATGCATGTAGAAGTATTTTCACTAGGAATGAACAGGGTTATGAATGGAGTGGCGTTCATCAGACTCACATTAAGGCCAAGCCCAGGTAGTTTGCAGTGCTGCCCCAGTACATGGGGTTATCCATCACATTAAAAGGGAAACTGGTCACCTTCTGGTCCTTGAGGATGCCGAAATAGTCACCTGTTTAAAGATAAAAAAAGAGTTTGAATAATTCCAGTGATGTCTGCACCATCTTTATATTCTGCAGAGACTTTATATTCTTTCTTCTCAGAACTCTAATTAGCCTGTAGTTAATATTACGCGCAAGAGGACATGAAAGAGAGTTCATTTCAATATTCACGCTCTGTCTGAGACATGTGCTTCAGATGTGTGGGCACTACAGGTCTTCTCTGGTCCAAAAATCTGACCCGAATTGACCCAAACCACTTCTTACCTGAACCTGACATGCATATATATATATATTTTTTTTTAAAGGTGCCGTACAATGGAAAATTTAATTTTCCTAGGCATAGTTGAATAACAAGAGTTCAGTACATGGAAATGACATACAGTGAGTCTCAAACTCCATTTCAGAACAGGCGAATCTCAACATAACACTGACTGTTACGTAACAGTCGGGATCATTAATATGTACGACCCCAATATTTGCATATGCCAGCCCATGTTCAATGCATTAGACAAGCCAGTATTAACGTCTGGATCTGCGCACAGCTGAATCATCAGACTAGGTAAGCAAGCAAGAACAATAGCGAAAAATGGCAGAAGGAGCGATAATAACTGACATGATCCATGATAACATGATATTTTTAGTAATATTTGTAAATTGTCTTTCTAAATGTTTCGTTAGCTTGTTGCTAATGTACTGTTAAATGTGGTTAAAGTTACCATCGTTTCTTACTGTATTCACAAAGACAAGAGCCGTCGCTATTTTCATTTTTAAACATTTGCAGTCTGTATAATTCATAAACACAACTTCATTCTTTATAAATCTCTCCAACAGTGTGTAATGTTAGCTTTAGCCACGGAGCAAAACCTCAAACTCAATCAAAATCAAATGTAAACTTAAAAATAAACACTGTACTTACACGATTAGACATGCTGCATGACGAACACTTTGTAAAGATCCATTTTGAGGGTTATATTAGCTGTGTGAACTTTGTTCATGCTATTTAAGGCAAGCGCGAGCTCCGTGGGGGGGAGCACGAGAATTTAAAGGGGCCGCAGCCTGAATCGCTGCATATTTAATTATGCCCCAAAATAGGCAGTTAAAAAAATGAATAAAAAAAATCTATGGGGTAATTTGAGCTGAAACTTCACAGACACATTCAGGGGACACCTTAGACTTATATTACATCTTTTGAAAACACGTTCTACAGCACCTTTAAAGAAAAACCCGACCCGAGACAGACCAGATGAAATTAAACCCAAGTCCATCACGACAGCATTTTGATTCGAACGATAAGTAAAAATGGAGCAATGGAGTCTAATTACAGAAGCAACCATGCATAAAGTCCACTGAACGTAGAAGCGTGGATTCAGAGTACTAAAAATTGAGATAATGTTGTCATAGAATTGTTTTAAATGATAAAATTTTGTTGAAGCCGCAGCTGGAACCAGCTTCCAGAAGAGATCAGGTGTGCTCCAACAGTAGCCACATTCAAATCCAGACTCAAAACACATCTTTTTATCTATACATTTGCTGATTGAGCACTGTGCTATGTCCGAACTGTTTGCACTTTATTTTATACGTATTATCTTTTTATTCTTTTAATTCCTTTTCCTGTTTTTATTTCATTTTTAATGTATTTTATATCATCTTGTTATTCTGACTTTTAATGCATTTTAAATATTGCTGTCTGGTTGAAAGGACTGGGAGAAACTGAGACTTCCTAGCTCTTCCATCCAGATAGCAAAATTCTCTGTTTTTACTGTTATTTCTATTCCTTATGTTCTATTTTTATTATTCTTTTTTATGTAAAGCACTTTGAATTACCATTGTGTATGAAATGTGCTATACAAATAAAATTGCCTTGCCTTAGTTTAAACATAGTTTAAAATAATTTGTGTCTTCTATCTTCTTTGAAATGACCCGAGACCTGAGGCCACAAATACCGAACCTAACCCGTGTCTGAAGCACTCGTCGAAGTTTTGGACCCGAACCGGCTCAGGTCTTGGGTCGGACCCAAGTGGACCCGTGAAGACTCTAGTGTGCACACTTCTTGCACTTGAATATTTAAATTGGCAAGGCTTAAACTTTCGTGATGTTGCAGCGCTGCCCCATTAACTGTCCTGAGCGTCGTTCACATTTGTTCACATTCATGTTCTCACAACATTGCAATGTTAGAATTCATAGAAATGTTAACTGTCGATTGACACCATTTCACATACTCGCCAACACCGATTTTTACTCGCATTTGGCACTAATTTTAGGCCCGGCATATATATGACATAATATGGATGTTAATTTTTGTTTTACCTTTTTATTTCTAAACCACCATAAAATCATGTATAATTATCTAGAATAAATACAAGTGTAAATGGAAACATAAATTGAAAAAAAAAAAGCAAACAAACAATAAAATGATATTTATAAATTAATTTACCAATACTTATTTCAACTGCTCTGTCAGGCACCATTTTTATTCTTTCTGCCAACTGCTTAATCAGACAAACAAGATTGTGTGATATCACAGGCGGTGAAGGATCCATCTGTGCCGTTTCAAAAACTGACAGGCATCGCATTAGACAAGATATTTCAGGAGCGCTGAATGAGGATCTCTAGCAGTTTTGATCGAACAGGGCTGGAAATTAAACTCTGCAGGAAGACAGATTTCCAAGAACACGACTGATCTCCCCTGCTTCAAGCAAATCATTTACACGAAAATTCAGCGGTTTAATGAAGAATTATGATTCGGCCTGTGCATGTCGACGACTCGTAACTTAAGTATATTCACCCAAAACTCAAAATATTCATAGAGAGATGGTAAAATAAATCCAAATGCATCAGGTGGCTTAATCCAAGTCTTCTGAAGAGATACAATCACTTTATATGATGAACAGAATTAATTCAGGATTTTATTTACATATAATCAATGATCTGTGAACATTAACTTCTTCACCGTATCTCTTTATGAATGTTCTGAAGCAATCAATATAGGGACAGAAATCCAATGATGAATGAAAGTCTTATGGGTTTGGAACGACACGAGGGTGAGTAATTAATGACAGAATTTTAATTTTTATGCGACCCAACCCTTCAACCCTGTGCTAACTACCTGTGCTTTTTCCAGGTCATCCTTAACAAAAGCCCCGTTTGAATTTGTCATCTATTTCCACTATCCCTGCACCACCCTTAAGACAAGTAGAGCACCTTTTATCATCAGGACTATGTAACCAGACCCTTGGTTTTAAACCTTCTTTCCAACTTCTATCTGACCCAGTTTAGCACAAAAGATCTGTTGACAACATGCACCTGGTTGTCCGAGTTCCTAGCGCTTCTTTTATTTAGGTTTCATTTTTTGGAGCATGCATTTATCTGTGTTACATAAGCTTGTACATTGCAGAGCCTTTCAATTGCTCATATGAATACAAGATTTACTGCACACCTGTTATGAATGGAAAATATGCTTCATTCACAAGTAAAAAACAATTGCTAACCTTGAAAACTCAAGCAAAAACCAATGCAACAGGTGAAAGAGGGGCTTCTATCTATCTATCTATCTATCTATCTATCTATCTATCTATCTATCTATCTATCTATCTATCTATCTATCTATCTATCTATCTATCTATCTATCTATCTATCTATCTATCTATCTATCTATCTATCTATCTATCTATCTATCTATCTATCTATCACAACATACATGGCTTTTATAATGGCAAAGGCACAATAAATGTTTCAGTCCACCAATTGCTTACCGTGTTGTAAAATGTCCAGTAAAAGCTGCCTGACAGCAGGACCTACATCTAAACTCTCTTCTCTGAGTTCTGTAAATGTTGCTTGATTGTGATTGGTCAGACACAGGTGTTAGATACCTGGCAGTGCTGTCCGTGAACTAAATTAGAGGTACATTATGGTCAGAATAGGTCAGGTGTAGAGGTGTGAACAGTAGTAAATCCTCACAGAACATTAAGTACCTTTTGGACATTGTTAACCTCGGGTAGAGATGGCACTGTCCCCTAAATAAAGATGACCCAGTTACTCATTCTTAGGCAACTGGAACTACGCTGTAAAAAAATATTTTTTGAAGCTGTAAACAAAACACAGGTTATTGGTGTATGTTTTACACCAGTATTTTTATAAAATACTACTTCAGTCTTAATATATATATGGGTCATTCACGAATAAAGTTTTTAAAAGTGTAAAAAAACAAAAAAAACATAATGGAGATATAATTAATTTTGAAGTTTTAATAATGAGATTATGTGGTTTTTATAATCAATTAACTCTGCGTTTGTCATTTTTTACAAGATGGACAAAATTTGTCACCAAAAAAGTCATTCAAAATTTCGGTTTTACCGATTGACACTTTTGGTTATACCGAATGATGATATTTTCAAACAATGCTAACAGGCTGATATCTAGCTAGCTAGCAAAAGAACAATCAAACATTTTATATTTAATACAAGTTTTTAAAATATTACAACATTTTCCATGTTTTATAGCGGTTGCACCGAATGACCTGATGTTTCAGGACATGCGTATGAACAAGTGAAAACATGAATTTTTCAAATAGTTAAGAGAGACTTAGTTTGCTTCGTGACCATGTGGTCCTTTGCAGGTGTCTGAATGTTGTCACATCCTGTCACATGATACTGACCACATGACTTGATCCAAAATGGTCTCTTTATATTAGTTACTCCGAATGACATCAATGAAATTTATTTTTCCAGACATTATTTCTCATAACAAAGCAACGACTTCTACACATAATGTTGATACCATTTTGCACTATGTTGATATATGATGTTATAAAATCATGCCAGAATAAAAAATATATACATTTATTACATTTTAAGATATTTTAATCACTAATGAAACTCCTTCGGAGAGTTAAACCTTTTGACTTCAAAATCTTTAAAATACCTTTATATGTAGCACAATATAATTAAAACCTTTTGAATTCAATAAAAGAGATCTAGTTTATTTATCTAACCTTATTATTATTAAGGCCTTTGGACAAAAAAAAAAAAAGACCTGTCACGTCACTGACCCAAATATATAAATTGTATAAAATATTTTTTGTAAGTTTACACAAAAATATGAAGAAGAACAACAGTTTTCAACATTGAATATTTCTTGAGCATCAAATCATCATATTAGAATGATTTCTGAAGGATCATGTGACACTGAAGACTGGAGTAATGATGCTGAAAATTCAGCTTTGATCACAGGAATAAATTAAATTTTAAAATATATTCACATAGAAAACAGTTATTTTTATTTGTAATAATATTTCACAATTTGTACTGTATTTTTAAGCAAATAAATACAACCTTGGTGAGCTTAATAAGACTTTTTTTCCAGAATATTTTTTCTTTCAAATCATACCAACCACAATCTTTTGAACGGTAGTGTATATGTACATGTATGGAAGGCCAGAGAGCTGTAAGGTTGGATGTGGTGCAGAAGTATCAGTAGATGGATTTACCCAGGAAAGTGCCAGTAACGCCCAGAGCCATGAAGCTGCTGATCACAAACAGAGAGCCCAGTGTCATGAGAGCTGCTCCTGCATAGTACACTTGTACATTATCCAGCGGCTCCCAGCGAGGCTGTCCCTTCATGGCAACTGTAATACTGAGAGACATAACAGAGATAGAAAGCAAATATCAGTGAGTGAAAAATCACTAAAACACATTTGATTCTAAATATAACATTCCAGCCAGCATTTGTTTGGTCATGTAATATATAACAGTGTGTGAATAAAAAGAAGCAAATCATCCTAACACATGTTCACAGGTCCTTTTCCAAATAACACACTAGGGATGTAACAGTAATGGGAAAAAAAAATTAAATCGTACCATTCTCCACACTTGTGAGAGCAGCTGTCCTGTCATCTGTGGGTATGTTAATGTATGGCTGATTAATGTATTGCTTTTCAGCATGTGAAGGAGACAAACCGCTGATAGAGCTGCTGTGTGCATCATATAAATCTCCTGTCTGGGAAGTGGGAACATTCTGGCTTCCCGATACATTACAACAGCATTGTTACTCTAATATGACCATTAATTTGACCATCATCACCACGATATTTTAAAGAGCAAATATCTTCTGATTGGTTGTGACTGTAATAAAATGAAAATTCTGTTATTAATTACTCACCCTCATGTCGTTCTACACCCTTAACACCTTCGTTCATCTTTGATGAACACAAATTAAGATATTTTTGATGAAATCCAAGAGGTATTGGCTTGTCCATAGACAGCAATATAATCAACACTTTCAAAGTCCAGAAAGCTACTAAAGACATCATTAAAACAGTCATGTGACTGCAGTGGTTCAACCTTAATGTTATGAAGAGACAAGAGTACTTTTTGTGCTCAAAAACATAACAAAAATAACTTTTTATTGAACAATCTTCTCTTCTGTGTCATTCTCATAAATTTTTTATGTCCAACGCTTCCAGGTTCTACGTCAGAATGCCGACTTATTATTGGCCGAATTAATGTGCATGTGTTGTGTTGATCACATGATCAGCTTTGGCCAATACCAAGCCGGCATTCAGACGTAAACACAGAAGCTTCACTGTGTTACTGCATCACCTGCATAAGATAATGACAGGGAAGAGATTGTTGAATAAAGTCGTTATTTTTGTTTTGTTTTTGCACAAAAAGTATTCTCGTCTCTTCATAACATTAAGGTTGAACCACTGCAGTCACATGACTGTTGTAACGATGTCTTTAGTATCTTTCTCGACCTTGAAAGTGTTGATTATATCGCTGTCTATGAGTCATATACCTCTCAGATTTTATCAAAAATATCTTAATTTGTGTTCTGAAGATGAACAAAGGTCTTACAGGTGTGGAACGACATGAGGGTGAGGAATTCATGATTTGGGTGACTTTAGGTGTCCATGTTACAATGTAAGTACACATTTAAGTACTGAGTACTTACTATAGAATTAATTACATTACTAGTTGCATGTATTTATGCATAATTTACTGTTATTACTATAGTAAGTACATGTAAAATATGTAACAAGGACACTGTAAAATAAAGTTGTTTTCCCTTTGAATAAAGTTTATTTTTCTGACCCAGTTGGCAGATATATTTTTCTTGTTTTATGTATAAACTAACTTAATTTTGATATTTTATTCAGAAAACAAGACTTTATATTTTACATCATCTTGATTTAAGAATGTTTAAGATGTAACAAGAGAAAATGAGTAAGAAACAGCTGAAAAAGAGCATTTATTAAGAGATTGTGTCCCACTGCTCTACTTCCTATTATTCTCCCCGCATGAAAAGAGAGGACCACATAAACACATCCGGACCTTCAGTTGACTGCTCTATTAGCGTGGGGTAATTTTCACCATCAGCAGGGAAGTTCTTCCTCACAGTCCCACATCTTTTCAGACAGGAGAAGAGTGATTATTCCCTGCACCTCTCTTCTGCATCTCTCTTTCAGACCCTTACACAAAAGCGGAAACCAAATAATTGGGACTTCATTGCACATTACACTTATTGAGTTTTTTTTTTTTTTCCCAGAGAAAAAGGTCAGTGTGTTACGAAAGTGAACCACAATGCCTGTTTTCAAGGCCTTTGGGTAATGGCTACATGAAAAAAAAAAAAAAAAAAATCACCATGAAATCAAAATGAACCATTCCTATTTTTTATGGAATATTGCAGTATTTATTATAAATGATTTATCCATCCACATCATTATTGTGCCTCATAATCTTGAATAAGAATAACTTCCCCTCCCTCTTGCAATGACATCTCTGATCTGATGACGACAACCTGTCACTCACATGAGATCCACCAATAGCAAACCACAACCATTCAATCAATTCCCCACGCCCTACATTTGTTCTTGTTTGAGAAGCTGTTTCTTCTAAAAAAGACTAACTTCCGTTTCATGTTGAATTTACTTCAACAGGGATAAAGATGCACTTTAAAGGTAAAGCAAAGGTAAAGGTAAACAACTAACAACTCTTTAATATCTCATAATTCTAATAATAATTGCATCTCAATATAAAAATGGTCTCATTCATTTTAGGAGAAACATATGAGGCACGGATGATACTATATGACAGTATAAACTGTTCACAAATGTGACCCGTCACGGAAACCAGGGACACAAGTCGGCCGCACAACTATTGAGCAACCTGAGAAAGAAGCGTTTTTTTTGCAGAATCTGTTAGTTGAGATCATGAAGAAGCATCTCCGTGTTTTAGATAGCAGTATTGGTTTATTTAAAAGCGTACATTTTGAGGTTGAAATCAGCTTGTTTTTCTGGGATTCTATCTCGCAGTAGGGGCATGTCATTGTCTGTTTGTATTTCCATACTGGAATCGGATACGCCGGCTTTTGTTTCTTTTGTTATTGCTGCCGCCCTCCAACGGAAGCGTGGCTACTTATTTATGCAGCGCTCTGGCCGGCTCTAGCTGATATCAAAATTTAATGAAGATGGACGCCGCAAAGAATATCGCAGACGAGCTGAACCGTGGCCGTTACACCGAAATTGTTTTGAAGTACAACATACGGCTGGATTCTTTAGCTGTGAAAAAAGAGTGTCAGGACATGCGAATTATTGGACATTTAGAGGCAAACAGATGCATAGTGCAAACTTCAGAGATGGTTACATCCACAAAGAAGACCCCGACAAAGAGAAAGTGTGCCCGAACAACTTATTTCATTGGAGGCAACAAGATCTTTTCTGTTTCTTATGGGGTGAGTTTCCATAAACATCAAAGTTTGTCGTTTTGTGTTCGTTCTAAGAACACGTAGGCTACACGTTATCTCATGTGTCTTTTGTTATTAGCTAGCTCAGGACTGTCGTTTTAATTGTACATTACTATAATGGGCTTTTAGATGGTAATGTTAGCATGTTAATTTGAATAACGCTTCAACTGCTTGAATTGACTGGTGTGAATGACTTAGCTCATGTAAACCTTACTATTCTTGAATTGAATGTGACGCTAATAATTTTAGCCAGTTAAAGTATCCGTAGCCGTAAAATGTGCGTTATAAGTCAAAAGTAAAAGTATTGAAGAGTTTAATGTACAGGATTTTTTTAATCCTTTGACTCAAACCAGGTCTAACCACTAACTGGTCTAAATCAGGAATATACGGTTATCACAGAATCCTGTTCAAAAAGTTCTAATGTCAAAAAAGATAAATTACTGACATTTACAATGCACATTATCCTTTATTATTAATAGTATGCGGTCCCATCGCGTCTGTCGTTGCTATGCAACCATGCAGCTTTACAGGGGGCGTGGCTTATCTAAATGAGATGTAAATGAGCCCTATTTTCACTCCCAGCAGGTGAGAACAGGCGAGAACTGCAAAATCTTTAGGTCATTTTCTGCCCTTTGAGCTTTTTTGAGTGCCTACCTTCAAATGGCCACAACTTCTCCAAATATTATCAGATTTCCATGTGTTACACATCGTTAGAAAGCTTTGAGACTACACTTTCAGAATCTGTGAATAACTCAAAATGCCCCAGAACCGACTTGTGTCCCTACTTTCCGTGACTGGTCACAAATGTATCTTGGATGTACAATTATACAATCAAAAGCATACAATTTTCTGCAGTTGGGTATATAAGTATATCCAACTTTATCTGCATACAAAACACGACTATAATGCATAAAGATATTACTCACCTGTGGTTGAATTCTTGTTAAATTAGACATTTGTCGTCTAAAATTTAGCTTTGCTCCAGAGACTTTTTTGCATCAACCTAATTTGAGTAAAACAGAAAAATGCGTAATCTAATATTATTAACCTTACTTTCATGTAATAAGTTAAACAGATGTTAGTCTTGTCAACATTTGGGAAAAATTTTTTGTGTTCATTGTGATATTGTTTAAAACGTTCCTTTTCAAAGGGGGTGTACTCATTTACGCCGTGCACTGTAAGTGGACAACAATCATGGAAGTGTTGAAAATCCACCACAGTGAGTGTGTTTTAATGAGATGTTCTCCACAAATGTTCTCATTTTGAACCCAAAAGTTCAGCTTTTGTCTCAATGCTGGAACAGGCCTTCAGAAAACCTGAGAAAGCCACAAAGTGTCTTTGAAGAGCTGTTTTTTTTTTTTTGGGTCTGTGGAAAGCCTCTCATAAGAAACCTGTTCAGTATTTTTCTCATAATAGCAGCAAGAGACACCAGAAGACATCTTTGTGAGACACCCACACCAGCGACGGTGCTAAAGGTCTTGCATTGGTAAGCTACACCTGACTGTGCTGATAAAGGCTTGAGAAATCCTTTTGTGACTGTTATGAACTTCAAGAACCTCTGTTGATCAGGCTTTATTTCAAGCAAGCATGTTTTGTTGTGATTGCCTACTGAAGAGGTCAGGGCAAACCCACACAGGAGCTTACTGGAACGTGTGATTTCAATGTCTGCGCTTGATTAGAAATCTCAGAGGTCACAATATGCCGTACCTACATGTACTTCTGAAGCTCACAAGACTACAGATGCCTTCAGTAGGAATCGCTCTGAACGCTGGACATTTTCAATAAAAACACCAATAATTGAAGTGATTCAAGTAGTCAGGCATAGTATTATTTCTTATGCATGTGCAATATAAATAAACTTGCCTTGCCTAATAATTTAACAATACTGTTTTAACCTGAATATCGACTCTCACTACACTCAAACACACAATCACACACACTCACACTCCCTTAAACTCAAACTCACAATCACACACTAGGAATGTAGGAACAGTATGTCCAGTAGGTCAACAAGCACGATCTACCTTCATCAAACCCTCAGAGACCATCAGAGAAAACAGACGAATATCGACTGCCGTCCCGTGTCGCATTGTGTTCACGTGCATTCAATTTCTGAAAAGAGTTTTAATGTGCACTCTCCAGAAAGACATGATAAAGATAGTAAAATTATCATCAAGGAGGGCTTGTTATTGATCATTCTGAGCATGTGCGTCAAACATTAAAGCTCTTCCTTTTCATTGACATGTCTTAAGAGATGAGGACAAAACACTCCAAGGAAATCTGCCTGTGAAGACTCTTGTATTTTGATGTTTATGTGTTCACACAGTGCTTTATTTTCCCAAGATAGACACAACCGTGATGTGCTGACTCAACCAAACGACAGAGAACCACTTCACAAGCTCGTATTCGCTCAGAGAGACGGAACAACACACCAGATAAATGTCTGATCACATGATAAAAACGTGCCGAGTGGGCTTCTTTAATACCGCACAAGTGGAGGAAATAATAATTGATTTCTTTTTTCCTCTAATCCTCTTCATTTATTATCTTCATATGAACGTCTTACACTTTTAGCTACAGATAAACTTTTCAATTTCTTGTATATTTCATGTTATATCTCAGATCTTAAAGTGGTAAAAACTTCATTTTAATTAATTAAACTTTTAATTTTAATTTGTTTGGCTGTCAGGCATTAATACAGATTTCAAACTGGATTTAACCAGTTAGGAATGTTTTTGAAAAAGATTTAATCTTCATATAGCTGTGAATTTTGTGGACTGGAAAAAGAAAGAATTTTGTCATTGTATTTACTCAAGATTATTTTGAAAGGATTTAGAAACCTATATTAATAGAAAACTGGAGTATATGACAGCAATGTGTATATTTGTTTTGCTTTTTTATTTTCAGAATGAAGTTTTGGAAAGTAAAGAACAATATATTGTACAATTATCCTATTTATTTTATTAGGAAAATATCATACACAGTACATGGGCTCTTTGCAAACCAAATGTGTCACATTTTATAAATGAGATTAAATTAAACTTAAAGCTCTGAAAACATGCAATGTCATAAAAGCACTGACATTTATGTCTGCTGGCAGCTAATTCTGTTAAAAACGTGACTGTGTAAGGCTTCTTGCTCTTTTGGCATTGAATAAAAGTAAAGGAAAACAAAGAGTTTGACTTTTACAGGTCTGTAAATTAAAGTTAGTTAAACTGCAGCTAGTTATCCAGCCATGAACAGTGTAGGTTTCAAAAAATAGACCCCCTGCTTTAAAGTGAAGGGGAAAATATGATCTCAATGACTCAAATTGGGTGACATCAGTGCGAAAAACAGGACAGTATGTACTGATGACCCATTTAGCTGATTAGATGATCATCTTCTGTTGCTTTCCTGAAAATGCTCACTTAGATGTGCGGTGAACCCAGAGATAAAGATAAAAATGGCGTGAACGTTTTATTTTTCATGAAAACATCACCTACATCATCTTTCTTATATAATTTTTCAAATAAATCCTGTGAGTGCAGATGTAGGATGGATGAAACCGTATTAATCTCTGACACTCTACGCAGGTGTGTAATTGGCAAAATGAAGGTCAGTGAAATAAATGGCCTACATTTTCAGGTACACACACACACACACACACGCGCGCCGCTTGTAATAGCAGCTGGCGAAGACGCGGACGCAACTGAGTCTGAGTCAGATCTGCTCTATTGAGGTCAGATGTTGGCATCTCATGTTAGGTAATGGTGACTGATGAGGTTTGTGTGGACGTGAAATCACAGCGCTGCTTTCAGAACTCTATATAAGAGCGAATGAAATAAGACAAATGTCTGATGAGAAAGAAAGAAAAGGTCATGTTCGGGTTATGGAAAGACACAGCACAGTTTTTCCATCAGAAATTACTATTAAAGTGAATGAAAGCTCATGTGGGAAAGGATTATATGAAGGAGTTTATTGCAGCCCTCCAGAACCAAACACGCAGTATCTCCTCCACAACATTTTTGTGTATTAAAGGGGTCATGACATGAGAAATAAAACTTGCCTTGATCTTTTGACATCTTTGTACCATTAAAACTTCCTGCAAGTTTCATTTCTCAAAACGTTTTACTCATTGTAAGTATTTCATTCAGCTCCAAAAAGTTTCGTTTTGATATTGCAGGATTTGTGACGTCACACAGGAAGATATATTTGCATATGCCCGCCTCCAAAGCAAGACATCAACAAATGGTTATACATCATCACACCATAGGCCCCGCCCATTGGCATTCAGTCAGATACAGTACACAGATGCACGTTCAGTTCAAATGTGCCACACAAGTCCTGAAAAGTGAAGCCAAAGCATCTTGATCGCCCCCAGGTGGCTGCATGCAGTATAGATCACAAACCCCGCCCTCTCCATGTATTGTAATGGAACGTGAGACAAACTAACCAGTCAAATTACACATCAAAATATGATGGTTTATGTCATTTAAGTGTTCGTCCTTTAAATAAGTTTGTTTTTAGTTAGTTATTGATGCTATAAAAACACAGGTTTTGACATCATGATTGACAGCTGAGGTTGACAGCTTCTCTGAGTGAAGTAGCCACTGAGGTGCCAAAAGACTTTTGGGAGGAGACTGGAGCTTTAACTTTAATTTCCACATTTCCAGAACTGTTTATTTCACACCAACATAATGAGGTGTTTTGAGTTTGGGCGGGACCTTTATATCGCGGCTCCACTTCGCGCTCACTATGCGCAGACTCGAGATGTCCGCGCCATATTGGCACATCGGCAGCTTCAGTTACTACAATGGAAGACAGTGAAGGTGCGTCGTCCATCTTTTTTGTCTATGGTTCAGTTTCTCACAAACTCCACGCACTCAAGTCTGTTGACAACAGGACAAATGGAAGAGTGAAAGAACATAAAGGAGCTCCGCCTTAAAAAGGATCATTTCACACATATATATATTTTTTGTGTGAAAACTTTAATAAAGGTGGAATGGAATTGAAAATTGAATTTACCTCGGCATAGTTGAATAACAAGAGTTCAGTACATGGAAATGACATACAGTGAGTCTCAAACTCCATTGTTTCCTCCTTCTTATATAAATCTCATTTGTTTAAAAGACCTCAGAAGAATCTCAACATAACACTGACTGTTACGTAACAGTCGGGATCATTAATATGTACGACCCCAATATTTGCATATGCCAGCCCATGTTCAAGGCATTAGACAAGGGGAGAACGTCTGGATGTGCACAGCTGAATCATCAGACTAGGTAAACAAGCAAGAACAATAGCGAAAAATGGCAGATGGAGCGATAATAACTGACATGATCCATGATAACATGATATTTTTAGTGATATTTGTAAATTGTCTTTCTAAATGTTTCGTTAGCATGTTGCTAATGTACTGTTAAATGTGGTTAAAGTTACCATTGTTTCTTACTGTATTCACGGAGACGAGAGCCGTCGCTATTTTCATTTTCAATTTCACTTTAGCCCATTAACCACGGAGCATAGCCTCAAACTCAATGAGAATCAAATGTAAACATCCAAATAAATACTGTACTTACATGATCTGATGCATGCACCACAAGTGTTTACAAAAACACTTTGTAAAGATCCATTTTATATTAGCTGTGTGAACTTTGTTTATGCAATGTATTAGAGTCGCGAGCTCGTGAGCGGGGAGCACGAGGATTTAAAGGGGAAGCAGCCTGAATCGGTGCATATTTAATGACGCCCCAAAATAGGCAGTTAAAAAAATGAATTAAAAAAAAATCTACGGGGTATTTTGAGCTGAAACTTCACAGACACATTCAGGAGACACCTTAGACTTATATTACATCTTGTGAAAAAGCATTCTAGGGCACCTTTAACATTATAAGTGAACCTCAAGGAACATATTAAAATAATTTTAAAAATCCATGCAATGATCCCGTTAAAACAAAACCACGCTGCCTTTAAAATAGTACATGAATTTATTTGCAGCGCCATCTACTGGTGCAAAGCTATAGTCAAAAACATTGGTAAACATGCACTTAGCTTTGCTTTTCCTTCTGTCATATTTGCTGTTGCCAGTGTTTTATAAAAACGCTATGTGCGACTGAAGCCATACAGGTCAATTCTTTGCATGTTTTGGCTAAAAACAGCCTTGAATGCTGGGTTAAAACAAGTTAGGTTGAAAACGGATTGGGTTGTTTTACCTAACTGTTACGGGTGGCTGGTAGAGAGATGAGGCAGATACGGATTTCCACGATAATAGAGACTTTACTTCAAACAATGGCAATGAACAACAGACAGACACCTTAACAAAACAGAGAACGGACGAGGAGTGCAGGGAGTGAGTGCATTATATAGGAGTGCTAACAATAGAGTCCAGGTGCAGGTGATCTGTGATGATGAGGAGCTGACGAGGGAAGTGAGTGCAGGTGTGGAGAACAGGAGGAACATGGGAATTGAAGTCCAGGGAAACAAGGGTTCTGTGACATTACCCCCCCCTCCCGGTAGGCGCGTCCTCGCGCCGTAGATGTAACAACCGGGAGGGGGGCGGGCGCCCTGGAGACCTCAAGCTGGTGCAGGGGGAGGAGCAAACTGGAGTGGAGGTCTCCAGGGCAGGTTCAAAAGCCATGGCAGGTCAGGGCTGAAGGCAGCCATGGCGGGTCAGGGGCTGAAGGCATCCATGGCGGGTCAGGGGCTGAAGGCATCCATGGCGGGTCAGGGGCTGAAGGCAGCCATGGCGGGTCAGGGGCTGAAGGCAGCCATGGCGGGTCAGGGGCTGAAGGCAGCCATGGCGGGTCAGGTGCAGCGGGCAGCCATGGCGGGTCAGGTGCAGCGGGCAGACATGCAGCAGGCATACATGGCGGGTCAGGTGCAGCGGGCAGCCATGGCGGGTCAGGTGCAGCGGGCAGCCATGGCGGGTCAGGAGCCGAAGCCTTCGAGGCGTTGAGCCCAGGCGTCGCTGAAGGACTGGCGGGTGATGGCGGAACCGAAGGCTCCGCCGACCGAAGCGCAGCCGGGGCTCCAGAAGGCCGCAGTGAAAGCAGAAGGACAGCCAACAAAACGAACACCGGGGGGAGTGAGGAGGCCAACTGAATCCGAGGGACGGAGTGACGGAGCGGAGACGGAGGAGTGAAGTCCAGAGGGGAGGGCAGGCTGATGAATGACCAAGGTGTGAGTGGAGGCAGGATGGAGACTGGTGAAGCTGGAGGACTGATGGGCAACGGTGGAGCAGAGGGAGGTTGGAGCCGGGGTGAAGGTAATCGCCCAGAGGTCCGAGGTGGAGATCTGGGCGAGGGGGCTTGAGGTGGAGGTGCAGTATAGACATGACTTGGAGGAGGCGGGAGAGGGAGGCAGGGAGGGAAAACAGTCTTTGGGCTGGAGGGTTCAAAAACACAGTTCATAGGAGCAGTAGGTTCGGCGGCGGCGGCTGGAGCGGCTGGCTCGGCGGCGGCGGCTGGAGCGGCTGGCTCGGCGGCGGCGGCTGGAGCGGCTGGCTCGGCGGCGGCGGCTGGAGCGGCTGGCTCGGCGGCGGCGGCTGGAGAACTTTGCTCGGCGGCGGAGACTGGAGAACTTTGCTCGGCGGCGGAGACTGGAGAACTTTGCTCGGCGGCGGAGACTGGAGAACTTTGCTCGGCGGCGGAGACTGGAGAACTTTGCTCGGCGGCGGAGACTGGAGAACTTTGCTCGGCGGCGGAGACTGGAGAACTTTGCTCGGCGGCGGAGACTGGAGAACTTTGCTCGGCGGCGGAGACTGGAGAACTTGGCTCGGAGGAGACTGGGGTTGAGGGCCATTTCATCCCCTCAAATACAATTAAAATCCCCACAGGCACTGGAGCTGGCTCTGTGGGGACTGGAGCTGGCTCTGGAGATACTGGAGCTGGCTCTGGAGATACTGGAGCGGGCTCTGGAGATACTGGAGCGGGCTCTGGAGATACTGGAGCGGGCTCTGGAGATACTGGAGCGGGCTCTGGAGATACTGGAGCGGGCTCTGGAGATACTGGAGCGGGCTCTGGAGACACTGGAGCGGGCTCTGGAGATACTGGAGCGAGCTCTGGAGATACTGGAGCGGGCTCTGGAGATACTGGAGCGGGCTCTGGAGATACTGGAGCGAGCTCTGGAGATGCTGGAGCGGGCTCTGGAGATACTGGAGCGGGCTCTGGAGATACTGGAGCGGGCTCTGGAGATACTGGAGCGGGCTCTGGAGATACTGGAGCGGGCTCTGGAGATACTGGAGCGGGCTCTGGAGATACTGGAGCGGGCTCTGGAGATACTGGAGCGGGCTCTGGAGATACTGGAGCGGGCTCTGGAGATACTGGAGCGGGCTCTGGAGACATTGGGGCCGCTTTCTTCCTCCTCCTCCGCTTACTGGGCCCAGTAGCGGAATATGGGTCCAGCCTGGGGCAGGCAGGGAGTTCGCTGGAGCGGTATGCGGAGGAAGCCGGAGGTTGACTGACTGGCCCGGCCAACCGTGTTTCTGGATGGACCGGACGACAACACTGATCCTGAACCTCTTCTACTAAGAAATTGGAGCCATTCAACCACAAAATTAAATTGATAGTGTCGCTTAAGGAGAAACAAAAAACAGGTTCATCAAAACGGATAGTGTCGTCATCCAATCCATCCAAAAACAAGGAGATCAACTGAGCATCAGGCCAGTCAGATAAGAAAGCAAGCTCCACGAACTCCTCCACATACCTCTCCAGCGAACGTCCTACCTGCAGGAGCCCGATAATGCGTTCGCTGGCTGTTAGAAGAGTGAGAGGCGCTGGAGGAGCAGGAGCCAGGGAGCTGGTGGAAGTCTCCATTTTTTTTTTCGTGGAAAATCCGGTCGGTTTGGGTCCGTTCTTCTGTTTCGGGTGGCTGGTAGAGAGATGAGGCAGATACGGATTTCCACGATAATAGAGACTTTACTTCAAACAATGGCAATGAACAACAGACAGACACCTTAACAAAACAGAGAACGGACGAGGAGTGCAGGGAGTGAGTGCATTATATAGGAGTGCTAACAATAGAGTCCAGGTGCAGGTGATCTGTGATGATGAGGAGCTGACGAGGGAAGTGAGTGCAGGTGTGGAGAACAGGAGGAACATGGGAATTGAAGTCCAGGGAAACAAGGGTTCTGTGACACTAACCTGCTGGCTAGGTTTATTTAACTCAACTATTGTTTAAAATTTACTGTATTGCTTGCTTGATTTGAACCCAAAACATGTTGGAAATTAACATTTATGAACATTTATTAATAAGTTCAGTGAGTAATAATTAAACAATAAACATTTATTAAATTGCTTATTAATAAATGTTCACCTTTCAATTATTATTTTGGGTTCATTTTAAGCCAGCCATACAGTATTTTTAAACAATAGTTGGGTTAAATAAAACTACCCAGCATGTTGGGCAAACATTCAACCCGACCTCTGGGTTAAAACAACCAAATTGCTGGGTTTGTTTTTAACCCAGCATACATACATGCATTTTTTTTCAATGCCTACTTTTTTTTTTACTAGAACAGAACAAATGAGTTTAACATTGTGTGAGAACATAGTGATGGGTCTAAAATTAGAGAAATGAAGTGATAAATACCCTTAATTCCTTAAATGAAATAAATGCACTGAGTTCCATGTGTGATTAGGTGCTGAAATTGTATTTTGGCAGAACAAACTGCACGTAGAACAGTCTAACATTATCATGAGATTAATCAATAATAACCCTCATAGGGAAAGTTATTTGTGCTTTCAACGTGAAATACTGCTTAAAAGGCATCAGATAGCAGTGGTGTTCTGAAACGAGGAGGCAAAGTCCTCTGTTTTTTTTAATAAATCAAATGTACATTCATGTCCCGGTTACACTTAATGTAGAGATGCAGGAGAGATGCGGACTCCCGCTGTTGGACAGTGTTAGAAAAACAAGCAATTTAGACACTTTGGTCATATTTGCATTGTTTTATTTTTGTTTTTTGAGGAGGCACTGCCTTCCTTGCCTCCTCGGAAGAAACGTCCCTGTCAGATAGATAGTTTGTTTCATTGTCGAAGGCGTTACGAACCTTCCAATCCTCTGAGACTCTATGAATAGCTTTCATCCGCTGCCTTTCACTACATCAATTCTTGGAGGATTTGTGAGCAACCACAGTGTAATGAATCATACACAATAATAAAGATATTATGCATGCAATGATTAATCACTAAAGTAAATGTAATTATAAATGGAATGTGGCTAAATATAATAGATGTTAATCCATATGCTAATAGCTTTAGATGGGTCTGTTTGGGGGATTGGAAATGTGTCCAATGTACCGTCGCAGAATCTGTCCCCATAGACAGAAGCCTAAAAATGAAAAGACGTGATTGTGCATAATTCCCTTTCTGAAAGTCTAGCCTCCCCAGAGACTGTAAGCAGCATACAGTTAATCATCTTCTTTCAAGAAAGAGATGTGATTTTCAACAGGTTGCATTAATTATGCCTTGTAATGCACCTTGTAATGCATTGTATAGACTTATGAATAATTGTAACCACAGTTATTCATAGCTATACCTTTAGAAAGTACAATGCATTTCAGATGGTAAAATATTATAATGCATTTTAACTTTGGTTACAATTATTTATGAAAAGATGTAATGCATTACATCCAGTGTTGTAAAATAATGTGTTACTCCCTAAAAAGGTAACTAGTTGTGTTACTTATTTTTATGGAAAGTAATGTGTTTTGCATTAATTTAAATTAAATAAATTATTATTATTTTTTTTTTTTTGCATTAACTCTTCCAGGCCATGCAGGTATCAATTTTTACAGAGAAGTTTAAAGCAGTGATGCATTCAACAACAGAGCCTATATAGCATACATTTTTTTTTTAAAAACAAATTAAGAACATTATTATTATATTCTGGGAACTTTTACTATTTCCTGACCCCTAGAGCGATGTATACTATACAAAACATCTCTTAACATTATGGTTTATATTACCTACTGTACTACTCTTTTAATTTTTATTTTAAGTTTATTTTACATTGTTACTTTTGTACTTTCCGTCTGTTCAAGCACGCATGAGTGTAAATGTCTACGTAATGGAGAAGAGAATTTTACTTCAGTAGTTTAAACATGTTTAAATTATTAAACTGAAAAGTAATGTGCATTACTTTTTTAAAAAAAAGTACATCAAAAAAAGTAATCTGATGATGTAATGCTCATTACTTGTGATAAATTACTCCAACACTGATTACATGTAGTTTCATGAATACCTTTATAATGCATTATACATAAAGGCTTTGAGAAAAGTATTAGTGCACATGTCAGCTGAGCATTATGTGAAAAAGCATTCGGATTGGCTCTGTGGCCACTTATCGGAGTAAATCTGACTGTTCATCATTCTGTTCTAGGATGAAAGCAGCACTCTTGATTGCTAAGAGGGAAAGAATAAATGCCAACATTTTTCTGAAGTATATTTTTGTCATGCAATCCTGTGTCTTTTTCTGAACTGGTCTGTAAAGCTTCACTTCAGATCCTTAATGCATTCTGGCTATTTCTCTCTTTCTTTCTTTTCTTCCTGTCTCATTAAGAAACCCTCACGTGGAACAGTGAATACACAGATGGCCATTTTCCATTGGCAAGGAAAAATTAGCATACAGTCACTGTGACAAAACCCTGTTTTGTTGCCATGCAAGTGGTACATACATAAATTAGGAAGGTGGAAAAAACAGTAGCCCAAGAAATGCTGCCTTCTTAACAAAGAACTGGAAATTTCCACAGACTTCTTAAAGAATCCACATATGGCCTTTTTTTCCATAAACAGTAATCAAAAAGAATGTCTAATTAATCTAAATAATTGACGAATAATTTATTGTTATTGTTATTATTTTACAATGAAAGGGCCCTATGAAATGTTTTATTTCTTCAGAAATTCTGTGTTGCCTGTTTTCATTTTTTTGGATTTATTTCCTTTCTTCTGACCAAAGCTATCAATCTTTCTATATTTTTTCCCTCTTTTTGAAAGTCATAGGAATATCCCGGCCTTCGGTCACAGACTCAGTTGTCTTGCATCATTGGAATGCTTGGCTCAAGATGAACAAAATGCATGTCTTAAAATTCTTTGGGTATTTTGAATTTTGCCATCTAGTCCTAGGTTTATCGCCTGAACCAACCGAGTGATTCACTGTAGTCTGATTGTCAATAATTATTGAAAAAAAAAGGTAGAAATTCCATTTCACGTCCGTGACGGGATGCCAAAACATTCGGAGCATGCGTGGCGGTTTGCGCTGCAGTGCTTCCTGGTCTCATACCACAAGAAATACAACAAACAATGCTAATATACACACACAATGTGGTGTAATACTACAAAAAAAAAAAAAAAATGATAATCATAACCTTTATCTCCATAGCAAAATTCCAGATGGCCAGACAATGATTCATCTTTTATAAATCGTTAAAATATTAATGTCTGTGATGCTGTGAGCATGGAGACTCTTGTATAGACTGTAAGTATTTAAAATGTTTAACTTTTTAAAATGTTTGATGTTTGATATGAATAAATAGTGCTCATAAACGGCTGTCAATGGCATTTGCAAGTGAAAAGAGTTGAGGCTTGGTCCCAGAAACGGCGTTATTACGTCACAACTTAAAGGGTTAGTTCCCCCAAAAAATGAAAATTCTGTCATTTATTACTCACCCTCATGCTGATCCACACCCGTAAGACCGTTGTTGATCTTCAGAACACACATTAGGATATTTTATTTTAAATCCGATGGCTCAGTGAGGCCTGCAGAGGGAGCAATTACATTTCTTCTCTCAAGATCCATTAATGTACTAAAAACATATTTAAATCAGTTCATGTGAGTACAGTGGCTCAATATTAATATTATAAAGTGACGAGAATATTTTTGGTGCGCCCAAAAGAACAAAATAACGACTTATTTATTGATGGCCGATTTCAAAACACTGCTTCAGGAAGCATTAGATCATAAATGAATCAGTGTACCAAATCATGATTCGGATCGTGTGTCAAACTGCCAAACGGCTGAAATCACGTGACTTTGCCGCTATAATCAGCAGATTCGACACACTGATTCATTTATGATCTGATGCTTCCTGAAGCAGTGTTTTGAAATCGGCCATCACTAAATAAGTCGTTATTTTGTTTTTTTGGAGCACCAAAAATATTCTCGTGGCTTTATAATATTAATATTGAACCACTGTACTCACATGAACCAATTTAAATATGTTTTTAGTACCTTTATGAATCTTGAGAGAGGAAGTGTCATTGCTCCCTATGCAGGCCTCACGGAGCCATCTGATTTCAACTAAAATATCTTAATTTGTGTTTTGAAGATTAACAAAGGTCTTACGGGTGTGGAGCAGCATGAGGGTGAGTAATAAATGACAGAATTTTCATTTCTGGGTGAACTAACCCTTTAACAAGTGGATACTAAAATGGCTATCACTCTTGGTCACGTGAAAAAGGACAAGGCAACTGGCCACTTGGTGGCGCTATAAAATGGGGGGGGGGAAACACAAAAACAGCTATGGCTACGCAACAGTCAGTCCGATGAACTTGAAAATTGGCATGCAATGTCTTTGTCCAAATTCCCATGATTGTCTCTGAGGACATTCATGTATCGTGAAAAACACGGCTGCTGTCGGCCAATGAAATTTGAGCACCTATTGGACAAGGTTAACAGAGGCCGATCAGAACGAAACTTGCTGGGCCTGTTTGACTGTGAGAATTCAAAAGAAATTGGCCAACTCTGCCTCTATGACCACTGCTGTCAGTCAAATCGCTAGTTAAATATTATTCGAAAAATGTACATTCGTGAACTAGTCATAGGATTTTTCGCTCAACCTCAAAATAAATAGATAAATAAAATATGCAGTCCAATTCTCTGGACACTCTGGTCAGTTATTATCACAAAAATCTTGGATTCTGGCATTTGGATATAACAGGGTCATTTAGAAAATGGGCGTGGCCAAGTGTACACAAAAGCCTATCATTCCTAAACGAAAACTCTGAACTTAGAAACATTAAGTGAGCACATGCAACATATGATTCTAAAGATGCATGCAACATTTATGGCGATCGGGCCATAGGTGGTGCTATAACTGTGGCTATAACTAGTCCATCTATAATCTAGGTGCTTACAAGTTTGTTAAATAAAACATAATACCAGCATGTGCTTAAAACCCTTAAAGGGTACCCATTATGCAAAATTCACTTTTATAAGGTCTACAGTGTGTGTAAACAACCAGCCTATAAATGGTAAAAAAAAAATCAACCCAATATTTTTCTTTTTTTATAATCCCCATAAATCATAAACAGTCTGCAATGTCATGTGAGTGTGGCCACAATAGAGATGGTACTCAAACCCAAACAGATGTTGTATTTATTTTTATTGGAGGCACAAGTTGTACAGGCTCCGCCCTCTTCTGTAAAGTGGGGCGTGGATCAGCAGCTCATTTGCATTTAAAGACACATGCACGAAAACAGCATGTTTTTCCTTCCACTCTTTACAACATGGTAAAATAAATGATCTGTGGGGTATTTTGAGCTGAATCTTCACAGACACATTCTGGGGACACCATTACATCTTGTAAAAAGTGGCATAATAAAGTTATATGGTTGAGTTTGATCATACTTCTGAAAGTCTGCTATACCTTTTAACAGAAATACTTCCTTGCATATCAATTTTGGTAAAGTTGGCAAGCTCAAAGTGTACAGCGTAACAGGACTGATCCTGATAGCGATCGAGCTCAGTAGCATATTCAGTGTCTGTTTGTGCTGCAACATATTCACACTCTCAGAACGGGGTAGAAAATAGCACCAGCCTGTCTAAAACACACACACACACACACACACACACACACACACAGAGAGAGCTGCTGGATGTCACATGCAACGTCGATGACACCAGCAACTGCAGCACGGAGACGAAGGCTGCCATGGCAACGGCGAGATACTCATGAGAATCAACTAAATGAAATAAGCACGGCGAATGTGCTGGTGGTCAGATGACCACGTCAGACAGATGTCGCAGTATTATTATTGATGAAATCAATAAAAGGCTGCAGAGTAAACAGTGCATCTTTGGTCTTATGCAAATTGGTGCAAAATGGGTCAGTTGATCAATTTACAGCATTATTTATTACGATACAGAGTTGACCCATGACAATAAATAATACAAAGGCAGTGGTGGATGTTGTTACCTGTGGCTACGGTAAACATTGAGGAGCAGGATGAGAACAGCGAGGGAATAACAGGCCACGTATGGACCGCCAAACAGCCGGGTCAAGCCTCGTGTCCTGTGCTCCCATCTGGCAACCTGAAACATGAACAAATGCAGTCATACAGCAGACGCATATCCACATACACCAATTTTAATGAAGTTCAGAGACTCATTCATTATTATCAGAGGAGACTGGAGGGTAATTATAACATTTCATACCATTTCTTTACCTTCTTACAGTGAATCAGAGACCACTGCAAATCTAGCTGTCATCTATTGGTGAATTAAACATTTATATGTACAACCAGGGCCTAAAACGTTTTGCCACCCCTGTCAGTGGCCAGTGACTTTTTTTTACCAGCCATAAAGCAAAACAGGCAGTTATGACACCAATATTTTAGATCAGGGGCGGTTTCTTTATTAGGGCAATAGGGCGACGCACCACCAAAGTGAGAAAAGGACGGATTTTTCAATCACGTTCAACCACAGAGTTACGCTAGCTGTCACTGCTAGGCTGTTTGTTCTGCCTCTGGATATAGTCCACTCAGCGTCGAGTCACACTTTGTGGAGTACCGCCTCTTTTTGGGCAATTTCAGTCTGGTGGAGATTTGCCCCGAGTGCTCCCATAGACTTCCATTCAAAGAACTTTTTTTTAGAAATTTTTTTTCGAGGCGTGGACGAGCCTTCAGCAAGCACAAACGTCCGTGAATGAGCTCTGCCGCGCGCCAAACAGGAGTTCAATCTGAGTAAAATACATTTTGCTTAAAATATTTGTTGAAAATTTGTTTTTGTTGGCGAACATAATTATACCATATGTAGAATTCCGAACCTACAACTAAGTGTATTTGTATGATAGCAGTAACTGTGTAAAGTGACTATTCTAGGGTAATCAAAATAATAATTATTATCAGTCTGTTCTTTTGTTTTTATTTATTTTCATTTTTAGTTTAGTGTATTTAATTTCTGCTTCAAAAAAACATTTTGTTTTTAGATTATAAAGGTACAATTTTAGAATGTAGTCTAGGCCTAATGTGATTTGACCCCTTTTTTGCATATAATTTATAGCATATACTACACAGTTACATTCATGTTTGGTTTTATAGCCTTCAATATGAACATTGTTTCTAGGACAATATTGGGCAGGATCTTAAATAATTTGTTTTTTTTTTTTAATTAAATACAGATTTTTTTTTTTTTTTTTTTTTTAGATCTCAGCCCTATGGCATGCTTTAAATACAGAATTTTCCATGTTTTAGATAGGTACATTATTATATCACTTGTTAAATGGATATTTAACAATTAGTCTATTCATTCCTTCACAATCCTCTATTCCAATTTTGATACCACAGCTAAAACTACTAGGTTAACATAATTTTAATTGCATACATTTAAAATTATGTTAAATTATATTAACTAGGTTAATATAATTTTAATTGCATACATTTTCAAAGACAAGTTTTAACGAGATTTAACATGCATGTTTGGTGCTTCGTTGCATACTTAAATGTGTTTCTGGGAGTGAATTACAGTGCAGAGCATGTTATTTCCTGTTGCCAGCAGGTGGCGCTATGACTAACTGAATATTGGCGTATCTTTAGGCCAGGACTCTTATCATACATGTGAAGTTTGGGGCAAATTAGATTAGACCGACCAAATATGAAGGCGGCAGATCCTTTACCTATTTAGCACCTAAACTCTGGAACAATCTTCCTAGCATTGGAGAACCTGTGTCTGGACCTGGCTACTGACGTAGCCCAGGAGACAATGGGCCTACAGACCCAGTTCTGGCTGCATCTATAATTCAGATTTTTAATCCCCGTATCCGCTTGCATATATTTATATATAATCTATTTTTAATCTCTATAATAAAAATGTATAATTCAGATTTTGATCTCCATATCCATTTACATATATTATATATATCTTCCAAGGGGTTTTTTCCCTCCTAGGACTTTTTTCCCAGTGCTAGCACGCTGGGTTTTTCTCCTAGGGGGTTTTTTCCACCCCTGGGAGTCAGCCGACATTGGCTTAATGTAGCACCATCTTGTATATGTTACATATTACCACGCTTGGTTGTACAGCTTATTTTTAACCACTTCCCTTTTTCTGTGCTTCTAATATGTAAAGCTGCTTTGAACAATTACCAATTGTAAAAGCGCTATATAAATAAATTTGACTTGACTTGACTTGACTTGTTCTGATTAAAGCTCTAGGAGGAGTTAGTTAAAATACAACGACTGGAAATGGCAAAAACTGCACAAATTTTGCAGAGAAAATTCAAAATATCTGACTTCCAGTTCAGTTTTCAGAATTTGCACCCATGGGCTTTTTTGTAGGTATTGGGCTGTTACATCTGTCTGAATTTCATACTTGTACGTGAGAAGGGTGCTGAATTGAAATTGTTTAGGTGGCGCTATCGAGCCATTTGCCACACCTAATTCTGAAACCCATATCAGAGGTACATTTTCAGCACTTCTGACACGTGTGCAAAGTTTCATGAGTTTTTGAGCATATGTTTTCTTTCTCAACTGAAGACATAACCAATTATGTTTACTAGTCTACTACTTGCCGAGACGGGCATTTTTTTGACATAATTTTGCATGAAAATTTGTGTCTGTTCAAGCACAGAAAGGCATGAAAGAGAGTTCAACTTAGTATTTGTGAGCTATCTGAGACAAGGTGCTCAAGGGCGCGCACTTTGGATGTTTTGAATGTTGAAATTCCCACATAGTGTGTGAGTATATCGAATTTCCTTTTACATGTTCTAGTGCTTGAATATATGTACAGTGGAAAGGCTCAAACTCTTGTGATGATGCAGCACTGACCGTCAACTGTACAGAGCATCATTCACGTTCATGTTCTCACAGCATTGCATTGAATTCATAGAAATGTTACCGGACATCTGGCGACTGACACAGTTTCATATACTCGCCAAACACTCATTTTGGTAATTGTTAATTGGCATTTGGTGTGTGGCGAGTGTTAATTTTAGGCCAATCTTTAATGAGAAAGATTAGACACTTTAAACCGTAATATATAAAGTTCTCCCATTATGCTATTTCAAAGTTTCCTAATTTTGTTTTGGAGACTCATACAATAGGTTTACATTCATGCAAAGTCAAAAACACAAAAACACACAGCGTCTAGATAATTAAAAGATAACAATATCATTGCAGTGGCCGAAAAAACCCAAGCCACAAATAATGTTTATATCAGATTATCCTATGGACTGCTTTTTTACCATTACTGTTGACTCATTTTTGGTTATTATCCAGTCCAATCAAATATTTTTTTTAAGGCACTTATAAAAACAAAGGTGGTTCAATGAAGAACCTTTTAGCATCCATGAAAGGTTCTTTAGGGAACTTAAAATGGTTCTTCTATGTTGTTGCTGTGAAAACCCCGTTTTGAAACCTTTATTTTTAAGAGTGTAGGAAATTACACTGCATTCCAAATTATTATACAATTGACATATCAGTAAGATTTCAGTACAATAAACATTCAGATTTTAGTTTTTCTAAGAAAATGTTTGTTTGTTTATTTATCCATGTCTTTTTAGATAACCAGTATCAATCTCAGACAAAATAATTTCCAAGGTCTATGGAAACCCTACTTAGAGGATGTTCCACATTATTAAGCAAGTCACGGTTCTCATGCAATATGGGGAGGAAGAAAGATCTTTCTGAAGATGAAAAGCATGAAATGGTGCAATGTTGTGCAAAAGGCATGAAAACAACTAATATTGTGTGAAACTGAATGGAGATTATCAAATTATCATAGGATTTGTGAGTGATTAGCAGAACTCATTTTAGCCACTCTGAACCAAACCTAACAAAGAGAAACATTTACAGTGGGTGTAGAAATACAAACAGTTTTATTGCTGTGGTGTTTTTTTGCAGCATGGGATAGTGCATAGTGCATTGTACAGTAGTGAGTTGTACTATGCACTATCTTCCTTTTTATACCATAGCTGAAAATGGCCAGTTATGAACTCCACATATCTTGCAAAAGTCATTTTAATACCCTCCGTCTCACTTCCCAGTATTCCAGCCCAGATCATCACCCGCCAGCTCCTTGCTGATGTCGCAGTCTTATTGGAACGTGGTGGCCATTCACCAACCATCCAGAAATCTAGACCATCCATTGTAGTACGGCATTAGTCAGTGAATAAAACTTTTTAAAAATGAGTCTTCATGTATTTCTACACCCACTGTAAATGTTTCTCTTTGTGAGGTTTGGTTAGTGGTGGCTGAAATGCATCTTTACGCACAACTGCCAGCCTGAATGGAGGGTTTCTTGATACTCCAGAGACACCAGGAGCTTCAAATACCTGTTTGCTGCTCAACACTGGCTTTTTTATAGCTGCCCTTTTAATACAATTAATTTTTTTGACAGGAACTTTCCTCAATAAGCCTTTATCTGACCGAGTTCTGCTGTGCTCTAAATTACGCACAAATCTTATGATAATTCGATAATCTCCATTCAGTTTCACACAATATTTGTTGTTTTCATGCCTTTTGCACAACATTGCACCATTTCATGCTTTTCATCTTCAGAAAGATCTTTCTTCCTCTCCATATTGCATGAGAACTGTGACTTGCTTAATAATGTGGAACATCCTCTAAGTAGGGTTTCCATAGATCTGTTCATGAGGTTGATACCAGTTATCTAAAAAAACATGGATAAATAAACAAACAAACATTTTCTTAGAAAAACTAAAATCTGAATGTTTATTGTACAGAAATCTTACTGATATGTCTCTTGCATAATAATTTGGAACGCAGTGTAGTTTTGTGTATTTTTTTTTTTTTAAATTATGCAGTCACACTTAATGTTATAATACAGAAATATACAATATTTATATATAATATTAAATATAAAAATTATATTTTTTATGTATATATGGCCGAACCTGAAGTTAAATATAATATAATATATATCTTGTTTAACCGCTAAATATCTTTGCAATCATTTGAATATTTTATAAAGAATTGATGCCGTGAATATTCAGCAAATCAGATCATGTTTTTCCAGCATATTCTTTTAAGCATCTCTCTCACAATAATTAAAGCGACCTGTCCTCACACAACCTGAGTTACCTTTACTTTTCCTACATGCATAATGTGCAAACAACAGCCTGTTTTCAGCTTTGAGAATTATTAATGCTTTCTTCTTTCTACAGAGCCCCCCTCTTCCCTCGCCTCTTTCTTTCAGGAGCCTCTCAAAACAGACGCTGGGGTTTTGTTTGTAATCACTCTCCTCACTGTATGGATATTCATAGTCCGTGCCTGTATCGTGGGCAGATGACAACCTGTTAGAAGAGGAGCTCTTAGCTGAATTAGAGCCCAACCTAAACCCTGCTGAACCACATAATTAATGAGCAGAGTCTCTCTTCAGCTATTCCCAGTTCAGCCCAGGTCACCGGCACCCACGATTACAGCAGATAAAGTGATTAAGAATATCGCGCAGAGCCTAATTAAGAACTTTTGAGAGGACGATGAGAAGCCAGATGGTGGTTATGTACTGAAACAATTTTACTGGCAGATAGAAACACTGGCAGAAATACGCACTTGTTTTGCTTTGCAAATCCTGTAGGTCAATCCAGGTGACTGAGTCTGCTAATTGGGGAAAAATAAAAGTTTTGACTTTAGCATGCTCTCAAATAGACACGCTAATGCAGACACTCATATTTCAAAGGATGGAATAAATGAGGCAGAACGTGGAATAAAACAGCAATTTGTTTGAGGTGTTTTGCCAAATATATAAATGAAACCACCAGCTGTAAATCAGCTCAGAATGTAGGTTAAGACAGGGTAAACCATTAGGATAGGGTGAAACATTTCATTTTCCATGACCAAAACATCTCTTTTATTAATCATGAAAATCAACATTTGTGAGATTTATTACATGAACTATTTTGAGTTTAAATAATCAAATGCTTTGACATGGGATAGTGATATGAGAATTTATTTTATGTTGGATATAAAAGCTATTAAATATTATTAAGATATCAATCATCATCCAAATGACCAACCAGATTTTGGGGCAGAAAACCCCACAGCTGCATGTTGTTGCTGGTGTTTTTATTGTTTTATTTCATAATTGTTATAATTCAAGGAGTTTTTAACGAACATTCCATGAATAAGATGTGAATTTCAAACATAATTCAATCTGAATTCATAGGCTATTGTAACATCTTTATTTAAAATATATATGTGCGTGTGTGTTTGAAAGCCTCGTCTGCTCACCAAGGCTACATTTATTTAATTAAAAATACAGTAAAAAACAGTAATATTGTGAAATAATATTACAATTTAAAATAACTGTGTACTATTTTAAATAAATTTGACAAAGTAATTTATTCCTGTGATCAAAGCTGAATTTTCAGCATCATTACTCCAGTCTTCAGTGTCACATGATCCTTCAGAAATCATTCTAATATGCTGATTTGCTGCTCAAGAAACATTTATGATTATTTTCAATGTTGAAAACAGTTGTGTACTTTTTTTTTTTTTTTTTCAGGATTCCTTGATGAATAGAAAGTTCAAAAGAACAGCATTTATCTGAAATACAAAGCTTCTGTAGCATTATACACTACCGTTCAAAAGTTTGGGGTCAGTAAGAATTTTATTTTTATTTTTTTTAAAAGAAATTAAAGAAATGAATACTTTTATTCAGCAAGGATGCATTAAATCAATCAAAAGTGGCAGTAAAGACATTTATAATGTTACAAAAGATTAGATTTCAGATAAACACTGTTCTTTTGAACTTTCTATTCATCAAATAATCCTGAAAAAAAATATTGTACAAAAATATTTTGTACAATTGTACACATTAAATGTTTCTTGAGCAGCAAATCAGCATATTAGAATGATTTCTGAGGGATCATGTGACACTGAAGACTGGAGTAATGATGCTGAAAATTCAGCTTTGATCACAGGAATAAATTACTTTGTGAAATATATTTAAATAGAAAACAGTTATTTTAAATTGTAATAATATTTCACAATATTACTGTTTTTACTGTATTTTTAATTGAATAAATGTAGCCTTGGTGAGCAGACGAAACTTCTTTTAAAAACATTAAAAATCTTAGTGGCTCTAAACTTTTGGACTGTACTGTATGTTAAACTATAATTCATTTCTGTGATCAAAGCTGAATTTTCAGTATCATTACTCCAGTCTTCAGTGTCACATGATCCTTCCTTCCTATCAAAAACATAAATAAAATCTGAATTATTACAAAAGTTTTTACAGGTAGTATTTTATTTTATTATTTTTTGGGTCATATAATAATTATACAGTGTAATTATATTAACTTGACTGGGACTCCAGTCAGACATCAAACTAATTTGAAACCATTATCCAACACCTGGGCAAATGCTTTGGGAAACTATTGGAAATGCTTAGGCTGAAAACTGGAAACAGGACATGATTACTTTTGGTCGTTCTGTTCCAGAATGAAAGTGGCAATTTTGGCACATGGACTATACAGAAACAGTTGTGCAATGTGTTCGTTTTATAATCTCAATCAAGGGTTTTCGAGATTACCGTAATAGAGTGCACTAAATGGAAATTATTTGATATTTCTGAAGAATTTATGGAACACTAATATGCTTGATCAATGGACTGAATGTCCTGTATATGGAAATCAAAGCCAGTGGCGGCTGATGATATAAATATAATAATAAAGGATTATTATTAAATTTTAAGCAGCTGGACAGAAATCCATCCAGCGGTGTGTGTGTGTGTGTGTGTGTGTGTGTGTGTGTGTGTGTGTGTGTGTGTGTGTGTGTGTGTTTGTGTGTGTGTTAGTAGAGTCCAGGCCTCATTAGAAGTGTATTATGCACGCCGGCGCTCAAGAGAACAGAACAGAACATACAGCGACAGTGTAAATGATGTCAGGACGGTGCCACCATGATGTCCGTGTTAATAAAGCTGTTGCTTTCGTCTGCAGAGAGACACTTTTGACCCAATAAACATTAACGTGCTGCTACAGATGTGTGTAGTAATTATATTACTGACATTTCTCCCTTTCAATTTTTAATCACTTTCAGCTTTCAGGCACAAAGACAAAGTTACACCTATGAATAATTATAGAAAAATTATAGTATGGTAATTCTATTTTGCACATATGAAGTAATGGCCATAAAGAAAAAAAATGATATCTTCACCTTTTTTTTGTAAAAATGTTTTAAGCATATTGCACAGTTATGCTTGAAGTCAATTGTTTTATTTGTGAAACATGACAAAGTGTGTAGACAAGTTTTGGCTAGCTAAGATATGTATTTAAACCAGATATAAAATGTCCATGCATTTTAATGACTTCTTTTTAACATAAACTAACTAACTATAACTTACCAAACTAATAACATGATATGATGCAATTCAGTCATGCATAAAGGACACAAGTCTCAAAAAATAATAATCATGGCATAGTTCATTATTAACTATTTTCATCTATTTGATTTAAAGGTACCATAGAATTGAAAATTTAATTTACCTTGGCATAGTTGAATAACAAGAGTTCAGTACATGGAAATGACATACAGTAAGTCTCAAACACCATTGTTTCCTCATTCTTGTGTAAATCTCATTTGTTTAAAAGACAGAAGAACAGGCGAATCTCAACATAACACTGACTGTTACGTAACAGTATGTATGTACGTCCCCAATATTTGCATATGCCAGCCCATGTTCAAGGCATTACACAAGGGCAGCCATTAACGTCTGGATCTGTGCACAGCTGAATCATCAGACTAGGTAAGCAAGCAAGAACAATAGCGAAAAATGGCAGATGGAGCGATAATAACCGACATGATCCATGATATCATGATATTTTTAGTGATATTTGTAAATTGTCTTTCTAAATGTTTCGTTAGCATGTTGCTAATGTTCTGTTAAATGTGGTTAAAGTTACCATCGTTTCTTACTGTATTCACGGAGACAAGAGCGGTCGCTATTTTCATTTTTTCAACACTTGCAGTCTGTATAATTCATAAACTTCATTCTTTATAAATCTCTCCAACAGTGTGTAATGTTAGCTTTAGCCACGGAGCACTATCAAACTCATTCAGAATCAAATGTAAACATCCAAATAAATACTATACTCACATGATCCGACGCATGCATGCAGTATGAATGACGAACATCTTGTGAAGATCCATTTGAGGGTTATATTAGCTGTGTGAACTTTGTAAATGCAATGTATTATAGTCAAGAGCTCGGGGGGCGGGGAGCGCAAGGATTTAAAGGGGCCGCAGCCTGAATCAGTGCATAGTTAATGATGCCCCAAAATAGGCAGTTAAAAAAAATAACTTAAAAAAAATCTATGGGGTATTTTGAGCTGAAACTTCACAGACACATTCAGGAGACACCTTAGACTTATATTACATCTTGTGAAAACTGGTTCACATATTTTCAAAATGCATTTTCAAAATGTTTACAATCATCATAAATATGTTCATAGTGAAAACAATTAAATACATTCATGTAAAATTCAGTAACGTGTTTTTGTCATTTTATTAGTTTTTCACTTTTTTAAATATTGCTATTCAGGATTCATTTGTTTTATTTCAGTTTTAGTTTTATTTAAAATTTATAGTTAAAACCAGTTACAATTTTTAAATTAGTTTAAAAAGGAGAATGTTTTTGTGTGGTTCCCTTTAAATGTAAATGAGCTGCTGCTCCCGCCCCCTTTTCAGAAGAGGGCGGAGCTTTAACAGCTCAACAACAACAAAGCTGGAGAATCTCATGCAGCCAAAATGAGGATTGTCAGTAATGGTGTTCAGCCTTACATTGTTCAAACCGGAGTCGACACTGATGGAAGAAGTTACAACTTTTAGACGTTTCTGAATGGTTAGTGGATAAATTGATGTAGTTGCTGTGGAGTTGATTCAACTCATCCACTAGCATGTGCCGTCATGTTCATTCTTTGTGCAAAACCCGTATGGACGGGACGCCAACTATACACAGTGTACCTGTTTGTCAAACAGCCATACACACCAGGCTAACGTTTATGATTGCTATCAAATGCTGTTAATGGTCTCGCTCGGACAGAAACACTCCTTTTTTAGCAATTCAGCTTTTTTTCTTTTTTGTGGGCCATAATGGAGCATAACGTATCCCTCTTACCACAAAAACTCAAAAGACGATGCCAAGTTTAACCCACGATGCCTGAGAGGAATGTGAAAAGATAGGTAACAATCTCAATCACTATAAACACACAATCTCAAAGGTGAAACGTCATAAACAGTGGCATTTTGACACCTCTCTTGAACTCAATCCTCTAGTGACGCACGCACCATCCAGCCTGCAGTCTGTAATTACACTGAAAATATCCTTAATTAAAGTCTCGTTACGAGACTGCATATGATGACTCATAGCTACATTTTCCACTCTGAAACCAACAAAGATTGCAGATCTATTAAGAGTTTTTGTTAATTAAATCGTTCTGTAGCTTCAGAGAATGACAAGCCCCCCACGCAGAAACACAAAATATGTACTAAACCACTTAGGATCCAATTAGGATTTACTAAAAATGGAAACTGAATACCAACAGTACGTTAGAGTAAGTAGCCGACAAAATGCTTTTACGTCCATATGTGGAATAGAGACAACATAACATGCGTCTTTGTTATATAAGACATTCTGCTGAGGAAATGACAAAACTTTTAGACGTCTATTACAGAAGCGGCTGGCAAACACTTGCAGTGAAATGATACAGCTTACAGAATGTCAAGGGAGAACCTGGTAGTATTAAAACTAACTGAAGCGGTCTGTGAGGGGTTCTGTATCCATATTACATCTGATTTAAGTGTTAGTAGGAGCTTTTATTTGTGGCAATCTTATCTGACATCAGGGTAAAGTATGTACTTGATGCACCAGCCCCTGTAAGTGCACTGGCATCATGATTGCATCAAACATTGATGTAACTGTAATAAGTTGACTGCCAAACACTGGGGTTTTGTTCATACTCAGAATAACAGATCAACTCTTGATAAAACTTGCATATGTGGAAGATTCCTGTAGCGAATCTTCAGTCTCTCTCTCCCTTTTTCTGCCCATCTTTCATCATTGGAGGAATATAAAAGAGTGTCTGAGTGCAAATCTGAGGAGGAAGGCATATTATCTTTTAAGAGATGCATACGTCCACTCGGAAAAAGTCCGGACTGGACTGGACTTAGTAAACATGCCAATCTTTAAGTTTGGACACTTTAGTCACACTTTAAAATGTATGAATGTTAGAAATAAAATAGCACATCAATTTCACTGAAACAAAACAAAACAATTATATATATATATATGAATATGAAATAAGACTTATTTTATTTCAGCTAGTTGTCAAAGCAATATTTCTCATTTTTATTTAGTTAACTTGATTTAATAAAATTACTAAAACTGAAATTAGTAAAAAAGGAAAGTGTATGAAAAATATGTATTTTATCATTTAAATTGACTGAGTGAATAAATAAACAAATAATTGAAATAAATAAACAAGCAATTGAATAAATAAATAAATTCATAATTAAATGACCTACCTAATAATCAAGTAAATGACTGAGTGAATAAATAAATAATTGATTGATTGCCTATATAAATAAATAAACTAAATAAGTAAATTAATGACTGACTGAATAAATAAAATAAATAAATTCATAATAATGATTGAATAGATAACTAATTAAAAGACTGATTGACTGACTGAATGAATGAAATAGTGTTACTTGTTTTGATATATATATATATATATATATATATATATATATATATATATATATATATATATATATATATATACATATACATATACACATATACATACATATATATACATATATATACATATATACATATACATACATTTATACATATACGTATACATACATATACATATATATATATATACATATTCATATACATATTCATATACATATATATATATATATATACACACATATACATACACACATATATATGAATCAAATACATTTATACATTTTTAAGTGTGGCTGATGTATAACAACCATCTCCTCTCTTTCCTCGCTCCCTCTCTTTCGTTTGCAAGCCACTCCTCACCAATCCATCCATTTGTCCATTTATCCCCCATGCTTCTTTCATCCATTTTCCTCTGTTTTTGATCAGATTTTAAAGGCTGGAGCAGGTGGTCATTCACGGCGCTCATCTGAGGCTGATTTGTGGCCACTTCAGGCCCATCAGGTGGGCATCCCCTCATCTCCAGAGCTCAATAAAAACCCTTATGTAACATAATCCTGCTGTCTAATTGGGCGCACAGCAATTCTATCCATCCTCCCCGTTGTTATGTCCATCAAAGGCACCTGTGAAGCCCTTAGCGGTAAGTTTACAACATTCCTGTAAAGGAAACTCAGCAAACACTACAAAATACTGCATTAATATCAGGCTGAAAGAGCCATTTGATGGAAAGCACATCAGCGAAAGCACACTGGATGCTTCATCAACACCTCTCCTGTTTATGAACTATGTGTATTACAGTGCTTTACTGGACTCTACATTATGTAATATGCAAAACAAGAATTAAAAAACACAACCATGCATTAAATATCAGCACCACATCAGAGTATATTATACTGGTGCTATGCCTAAACTCATTGAAGCATCATAACTTTCCAGAGACATTGCCAAAAAAATGACATTCTAGTTTTTACAGTTTAAAAAAAGTACAGATCTTTAATATGTGCCAGTATCAGCCATTAAATGATGTTTATTGGTTTCTGACAGAATTTTATTATGCTGGTGCTGGTCATATAATTTCATATATTCTAGATTAAAACTTTCAAAACTTTTTTTTTTAGATTATAAACTTTCATATATTCTAGATTCCCTACATGTAAAGTAAAACATTTCAAAAGTTTTATTTATTTATTTATTTATTTTCTTAAATTTTGATGATTAGAGCGTACAGCTCATGAAAGTCCAAAATCCAGTATCTCAAAATATTAGAATATTTCCTGAGATCAATCAAAAAATGGATTTGCAAAACAGAAAAGTTCAAGTTCTTTAAAGTATGTTCATTTGTGCACTCAATACTTGGTCGGCAGCACATATTACAGCAAATGACTTGCTCCTAGCACAAATTACAGCATCAGTGAAGTGTGGCATGGAAGTGATGGGGTCAGGCATGTTGGCTGGCCAATAAAGCACAGTAATATCATGGTCAGTAAACCACTTGGAAGTGGTTTTTGCACTGTGGGCAGGTGCTAAAGTCCTGCTGGAAAAGGAAATCAGCATCTCCATAAAGCTTGTCAGCAGATGGAAGCATAAAGTGCTCCAAAATCTCCTGGAAGATGGCTGCATTGACTTTGCATTTGATAAAACACAATGGACCAACACCAGCAGATGTCACGGCCCCCCAAATCATTACTAACTTCAGAAACTTCCCACTAGACTTCAAAGCAGCTTGGATTCTGTGCCTCTCCAGTCTTCCTTCAGACTCTGGGACTATGATTTCAACATGAAATGCAAAATTTACTTTTATCTGAAAAGAGGACTTTCGACCACTGTTCACTCAGTTCTTTTTCTCCTTAGCCCAGGTAAGATGCTTCTGATGTTGTTTCTGTTTCAGAAGTGGCTTGGTAGTCCTTTTCCTGAAGATGTCTGAGTGTGGTGACTCTTGATGCACTGACTCCTGCTTCATTTTACTCATTGTGAAGCTCTCCCAAGTGTCTGAATCGGCTTTACTTGACAGTATTCTCAAGTTAGTGGTCATCCCTGTTGCTTGTGCACCTTTGCCTACCCAATTTCTTCCTTCCAGTCAACTTTGCATTCAATATGCTTTGATACATCACTCTGTAAACAGCCACCACATTCAGAAATGTGAATTAAATGTTTTACCTTTTGAAATGTTTTACTTTACATGTAGGGAATCTAGAATATATGAAAGTTTCATTTTTTTAAAATAATTTACAATAAAAAAAATGAACCTTTTCATGATATTCTAATTATATGACCAGCACCTGTATAGTGCATCCCAACTAAATGCATATGTGAATTTAGATACAACTAGAAAAGATGCATACTTGTTTTGTCAATACATTTCATTATTTGAAAGTTATGATGACACTTTACAATAAGGTCCCTTTAGTTTACACAAGTCAATGCATTAATTAACATTAACAACGAGCAACAGATCCGTTACAGTATTTATTAATCTTTGCTAATGATAGATAATAAAAATACAACTGTTCAATGTTGTATTATGTATAAATAATGTTAACAGATACAACTTTAGATTTATTTTCTGACTTGCATGCATTTTAAGGTTCTTGTGCTGAGTGTTTCAGTGTGTGATAATGGTTCAAATGGAGCATTTTGGCATACTGTGGATCAGTATGAGACTGAAATTGCTGATAAATGTTGCATGTGATGCATTAGAACACAAGCAGAATGACCAAACACACACATAAAATCACACTGCCAAATGATTTCAGGCCAACAAGAACAAACACAAAGGCTTTGTCACACAACACAAATACTGGAATGACCTTATGATGTGAGAATCTCAGTGGAGGCAAATGTGCTTAAAATTATAATATTATAAATAAAATCAAAAAGTTAAATTTGTTTACGGCAGAATTTATAAACAAACTTAGGAAGTCATTGGTAACACTTTACAATAAGGTGCTCAGTCATGATAACTAATGCATTAATGTTAACAAACCTTATTGATTAGTGTAAACAAGTGGAATAAAGTTTACATGCAGAGATCTTTTGTTTAATACTGTATTTTATGGCAATACAGCAAAAAACTCTGTGTACTAACATCATCATCATCATGTGAATCTGTGGATTCAGTTTGACCATCTTGAACTCAAAGATTCCTCACATCTTCTTGACCGTCTAATGTCCTCAAGGCTTTTTCTAGTGTTTTCGTGTTGTCCATGCGCACGAACAGCTGACGATGTGTCACACACTCAACATGTGATAGGGTTAATACACACTTTTGCCAGAGATATTTCAGTTAGTGGTGTTTTCCTCTAATGAGTTGACAGACAGGAAGACTCCAATGTGTCTACTGGAAATCTTGTTATCAATGATCATTTAGGAGATCAGGAACACAAAACTGAATAGAAGAGTGCTGCAGATGGAGAGACAAAAGAGTGATAGTTCTTTGGAAACTCAACTTCTCCTGCACTTTATCACTCAAGTGTTTTTTACATTCATTGCAAAAACACTTGTCATATTCAACCAACTCTCTGCCTTTCTCGCATAGAACAACCTACTGGACAGCAACCAGTCTGGCTTCAAAAGCAGCCACTCAACCGACACTGTAATTATTGAAGCTTCCCAATCATTAGTACTCATCTTGTTAGATCTCTCTGCTGCTTTTTATTAAAATAATTCTCATTTTCTTAGATTCTGCAAGGGGTTCACATACTTTTTTATGTCGCTGTCAGTCCTTGAGGGTGTATTGGAGGGGCGAGATGTCTAAGTCTCTAAGTCACATCTAGCTACTGGGGTGTCTCAGGGCTCAGTGCTTGGACCAATTCTCTTCTCCATTAACACGACACCACTAAGGGTGCTTTCACACCTGAGCGTTTGTTTCGGAACCTGGTGCATTTTCTCCCTTGGTTCAGTTCATTTAGGCATAATGAAACATGACAATCGCATTCGGATCCGCACCAAAACAATCACTCCAAGACCGCCTGAACAAGATGGTCTCAGCCCGATTGCAAACAAACTCTGGGGCGGTTCGCTTGTGGTGTGAAAGCAATCCGACCCAACAGACCAACAAACCAAATGATATCACATTTCATAACGGGAAATGTGTTATATAAAATGCAGCAGTGTCAGATTCTGTGAGTGAGCATGTTAGTTACTGCAGTTAAAATCCAAAGAGCACCTCTTCATCTTAAAATGTTGCGTAATTGCACTTCTCCGTGCATGAATGTGGTCCCCACGAAGCCTTAATTCCCAATCTAGCTGCATTATAACATTCATATAGTCTTTGCGTGTGTCTCGTCAAAGTTAGCCTACTACTAATACAAATGTAGTATATGATTTAACTGCCACTCCAGTGGTTCAAGTCTTAACTCTCAAGTAGGTCTTTCAAGGTGTCTTGGAGGGGCGAGATGTTAAAATTGCAACATCTAGCTATTGGGGTGCCTCAGGGCTCAGTGCTTGGACCAGTTTTCTTCTCCGTCAACATTACATCAGTAATGGTGCTTTCACACCTGAACGCTTGTTTCAGAACCTGGTGCATTTTCCCTCTAGGCTCGGTTTGTTTAGGCATATGTAAACATGACAATCACACTCGCATCCACACCAAAACAATCGCTACATTCATATAGGGTTTCCATGTGTCTTGACAGTTACAAAAAAGCCACAATAAGCTCATGAACGAAGCATTTTAATGGATGACGTAGAGGAAACTCTGACCAATAAGGGGACAGTTGTACACTCATGTGACTTGCATAAACACATTTTGGTACACTTTAAAATCTTGTGAAAGCGAACCGAACCAAGAAGAAAATTCAGCATTGTAACAAATTAAGTCCCTGTTTTGGAACAATGCAATCGATCTACAGGTGTGAAAACGCCCTAAGATCTGTCATTCAGAAACATAGCTTTTCCTATTACGGATATGCTGATGACGCAAAACTCTGCCTCTCATTTCAACCAGATGATCCAACGGTAGTCGTTCACATCTCAGCCTGCCTGACAGACATTTCTTGTTTCTTGTAATTGTAATGCTCTTCTGGCAGGCCTTCCAGCATGCACCGTCAAACCTCTGTGACTGATCTAGAGTGTGGCAGCAAGAGTGGTCTTCAATGAGCCGAAGAGAGCACGTCACACCACTCTTCATCAAATTACACTGGTTGCCAATAGCTGGTTGCATCAAATTCAAGGCACTGATGTTTGCCTACAGAACATCTGTAGATCTGCACCCCTGTACCTAAACTCACTGCTGATGCCCTCCTCCAGAAGCTTGTGTTCTGCAAGTGAACAGCTCCTTGTGGTTCCTTCCAATAGAGGCACAAAATCACTTTCACTGACCTTTACTTTGACTGTTCCCTGCTGGTGAAATGACCTGTCTAACTCAACCCAAGCATTTTCAAAAATGATACAGACATGTTTTTCATTAACACTTGTCCCATTAGTACTAACACTGTTTATTCTCTTCCTATTCTTATTTTTATTTATCTAAATAAGACCTTGCTATGTGTACTGTGCTAGACTAACTTGTCACAGCACGTATTGTTGCCCTTTTGTTGGTTTAACTGCTTCTGTTGTTCTCTTCATTTATCATTTTGGATAAAAGCGCCTGCTAAATCAGGCTTTTCCAACCTTTTTTGCCACGGTATGGTTTTAAAAAGTAATTAAAAAAAAAAAATTCCATGGCACGCCACTATAAAAAAGTATAACAAAATTGCACAAACATGCATTGCTTCAAATGACATATAAAAACTAGATATTATATAATAGTACTCACATTTAATGTGAAACTTGAGCTTAAGTCAGGTAGGAACATAATAAGGTCATAGTATGACGTTTCGTAGAATTTGGTATTGTGGCACTTGCGCGTGTCATTATAATATTAACATTTTATGAAAATTAAGCTCAAATTGTGTTAGGAGGTTTTTGACCAGCGATTGACAGATTTTGTCTGCCGCATCTGAGGCAGTAAGTGCATCGGATTACGTCTTCATCAACGTACAGGATATAAAGTTTATTGTAGCTATATGGGCACTCAGTTTTTCTTCTTGTTGAAATCTCTCATGATAATCTCAATCTCACAATCAAAGTCTTATGATACAAAAGATGAACCTCTATGCACAGGATATTTAAAACAGTATACTAGGACATTTTCTTGAGTAAACAAAACACTGTACTTACGCAAACATAATTTATTTCTTTATTTATCCATGCATTGCAAACAAAGAGAGATCTCCGACTCCAAACCGAGCACGGCACATTCTAAATGGAGGCGGTGTGGAGTTGTGAGGTTTGACTGACAGTTTGAGGAGCCAAAGGAATTACGAGGTTTCCTGCATAATTAAATACAAAAGGCACAGTAACACTTAAAGTTGTTGACATGTTAGAGTGATAAAGAAACATGCATGAATGAGGAAATAAATCAAGGGATGTACATGATGTTAAAAAGGGTTATTAAGCACAACGATCCATGAAAAAGAACTCAATGCTGTACTTGAGCTGACTAACACACACCCAAAGCACAAAGTTTCCTCTCACAGACAGAAAGCAATCCTGAATTCAGATATCTTTCATGGCTTATTATGCTTATAGTCAAATACACACACAATTTTATCAAAATGCCCATCGTGTGGAAGATTCATGTAAACCCAGTCGGTTGTGTCCTAAACCAGGGATTCCCAAAGTGTGGTGCGCGCACCCCCAGGGGTACGCAAGCTGCCACCAGGGGGTGTGCGAGAGGAAAAATGTAATGACGGTCTGTGGGTTTTTTCCATACAATAAAAAAAACTCAACAGTAAACATTTCCTTTGTAAACGCTTTTATTTTAAATAAAAAACTATAATTTATTAGTTTTTGATAGAAAAGTAGAAGAAAACAGCTGCTGTCTTCTTCTACGCACTGCTCTTCTTTTATGCACTGCAGGCTATATGCGTGCCAACTTGTTTCATTCATAGCCTATTGCTGCAATGTTTCTTTTACGCGGCTGAAAATAACCGTGCTTTCTGTTACTGACTACGTTTACATGGACAGCAGTAATCTAATTACTGACCTTATTCTGAATAAGACAATATTATGATTAAGGTGTTACATGAGTTGCTTTTAGAATATTCTATTCATGTTCCCATTTTACATGTTATAGAACATAGATTGATTAATGACAAACGTCATTACGTCCAGACAGCACGCTGTCCAACGTTCTCTGCAGAATTTCACGTATCATCACCACACAGTTCGTGCCATATACAGTTTTGGGTGTTTTCATTTTTAATCTTACGAAATCTTCAAGTGCAGTTAATTATTTGACATGCAATACATGCAAATATATATACGGAGCCCGCACATGACATGCAAGAATAAATAAATAAACTGTGTGCATGATTTACTAATTCGTTCCCTCGATTTATACATAGAGGGAACAAATTAGTAAATCGTTTGCACGATTTAGCCCAGGCTACTATTTATTTTCTCTCTCATGTGTGGGGCTCTGTAAATAGACAACGGTGGATACAAATTCTCCAGCAACAGGCCTCCTGTACTTTAATTCAGTAACTTTTATTCATGCCACCATGATAAACTCAGAGGTACTGGATGAGAGATGAGATGAGAGGAATTCGATTTGGGGCTTCTTGCTTGACGCTTGCTCTCTTGTTTGCCGTCAAAACGGTTGACCACTGCCGTGTGTGTATTATGTGTCCTGTGGCAAAATGTGGCGAAAACTCCCACATGACGTTAATAGTGTGATTAAGGTGTGTACATGTCTACAATGCACTCCAATAATGCGATTAAAATATGAATACTCCACCTGTCTTAATTCGATTTGTGTTTACTTCGAGTATGACTTTAGTCGGATTAAGGTAATAAAACATTGCTGTTTACATGGTCCTTTCTTAATCAGACTATTGTCTTAATCATATTAATATCGGATTACTGCTGTCCATGTAAACGTAGTCACTGAGCCTGTGTCTGTCACTCATCCTCTTAAAAGTGGAAGCTTGTGCGTAGATTTGTTGCATTATATTTAAACTTTGTTGATGTTGTTATTGTCATGCGTGTTCTGGTTATTTGTGCATGATGAAACATGATCTTTATATGGCGATAAAACAAAGCTTTGTTGCATTTTTTTTTTTTTTGAAGTGGGGATTGGGGGTGCGCCAACCCGGTTGGGACATAAAAGGGGGTGCGCAGGAAAAAAAGTTTGGGAACCGCTGTCCTAAACGAACGTAAACAGTTGGATGAAATCTGGATGTGTATATTTGATCCGTGCATTCAGTCTTAAAGCGACAGCAGCCTAATAAATATCTTAAAATACCCTTTATTTCATATCTTTGTCCTTTTGTTTTAAATTTGCTTCTTTGTTCGTATTGTTGTGGTCACCCTTTACATCGGTCTGTGGGTTTTGCAAATATTTAACCGATGAAAAGTACTAAAGGTGCCCTAGATTCAAAAACTGAATTTACCTCGGCATAGTTGAATAACAAGAGTTCAGTACATGGAAATGACATACACTGAGTCTCAAACTCCATTGTTTCCTCCTTCTTATTTAAATCTCATTTGTTTAAAGGTGCCCTAGAATGAGAATTTGAATTTACCTCGGCATAGTTGAATAACAAGAGTTCAGTACATGGAAAAGACATACGTTGAGTTTCAAACCCCATTGTTTCCTCCTTCTTATGTAAATCTCATTTGTTTAACACTCTGAGGTCTGACGGTATCGCCGGCGATACCACCGTGGTTTTTTTCTTATCAGTGTGAAAGAGACTCAAAATACTCCGTCAATGTTGCACATACAATTAAGAGTTATACACCATTTTAATCTGTGGAATATCTTCTTTCATTTGTGTACACTCAGAGTAAAAACAGAATTTTGTGCTTTTTGTAAAATAAAGAAAACTAACATGATGCGTGATTTCTCCTCTCCCTCTGAACGAACTCCAATCTGATAGTTCTCAGAAAATGAACTGTAACTTAGTGAATACTAATGACAAAAAAATTACACTTATGTCTACGTTAAGATGTCAGGTTTTAAATCATGTAAGTCAAATCGAAAACAAACCTTCTTTGTTAATGTAATCTGTATGAAAAGAGAGCCATGTCAGAAGTCTGTGATTCAGCTCATTATCTGCTAATGCGGCCACGCCCACGGAGCCAGCGCTATTCAGACGCTAATTCAGTCAATACATGCATTTATTATCTCAATCGTGTATTTATTGTCTTGAAAAGTGTTTATCTGGATGTAAAAGTCATGGTTAGCGATCTCTAGAAGACATGCAGTTACTTCCTGTTTACTTGTCTTCTACAGATGAAGTTTAGATGAGTTTTTGTTTCTTTAGCGCCCTCCTGCTGCTGTATGTATTGGAAACTCCATTCATGGAATAGCCTCTTCTTCTTTTAGATGAATTTGTGGACTAAAATGCACAGAGCGCCCTCCGACTTCAAGGATGAATTGAAAACACCAGCGCTCATAGTAATGACAGTGAATATTAAATAAAAATAACTCCTCTGTATAGAAAATTGACATAAGCATATGAGAATCCAATATTTCTCCAAATGTGCATGCTTTTAAACTAAAAGCCTATATTCAGACTCTTTGCATCACAGAAATACATTATATTTTAAAGTATAATATAAAACCATTACTTTATATTGTAATAATATTTTTCTGTATGTTTCATATATCATAATGAGCTTGAGACATCACAGAAGGTTTTTTTTCACAGCCTACCTGACTGAAATGCCTCATTAATATGCAAGTCATTTCAGCTCATTACTATCCAATTCTTTTGTCTTCTCAGGTGAGAATGGCCCATTTTCAGTGGTGATTCACGCCTCCTTGCATACTGTGTTTCTTGGCAAAAAGTGTCTTACAAAAACTAAATCAATATATTGTTAAATATGAAGGAGTAGGCAGCATAATTTTTACATAATTTTGAAGCAAAAACTCTAGTCTACAACCTCCAATACCCTAAAGTCTTATGAACACAGATTTATTATACTTTTTTTGGCCTTATTTCAGTGACTTAAGTTTTTTGTTTTTTCAACAACCACGCATAAATGTTATTCCTTCAAAAACACAAACATGTACATACATGTTCCTCACATATTATTGTAGCCTAGTTTGTGCTGAATACAGTGTAATGACACTTTTTCCATTAATATGTTTATGAACAACTGAAAAAAGCACAAATGTCAGGGCATGTCAAAAGTTCTCCAGGCCCCAAATCAGCCTCAGACTCCAGAGGGTTAAAAGACTTCCGGAAAACACTTGGATCTCAACATAATGCCAGCCCATTCGATGCATTAGACAAGGAAAGGCAGTATTAACGGCTGGATCTGTGCACAGACAAGGTAAGCAAGCAAGAACAACAGCGAAAAATGGCAGATGGAGCAATAATAACTGACATGATCTAGGGCTGGACGATATGGCCAAAATTTATATCACGATATAATTCTTAATTTCGGTCGATACGATACAATTCCGATATCGATATGAACTATATAATAGCCTCAGAAAAACTGCCAAGAACAACCAGAACGGATGTCTGTACCTACAAACGTCTGAAAAATGAATTTGCCAAATCTATGAAATATAAAACTATAAAACTAAATAATATTTTAGAAATAAAAACAGTACAAATAAATTTATGTTCAGCTTTTATTTGTATTTAGCCTTCATAAAAACATAAAAATAAACAAAAGACTCACTCAATTCAGTAATATTAATATCTTTAACATTAAACTATAACGTAGGCTGATTTTATTATTCTTAAAGGGTCATAAAACCCCAAAACACTTTTATTTGAGATGTAAACAGATATGTATAGGCTGCACATCATTAAAAACACTAAAGGTACTCAATGTTATTCATAAGTGAAAAATAGTTATTTTTGCATTTTTCATAGCGATTTCTGTCTTCCTGTTTGAAAAGCTGAGTTGGAGCAACGTCACAAAATCTGACATAATCGTGTACTTTCGGCCCAAGTATGGGCATGGTCGAACATGCTGACGTAGACCGTTTAGAGCGAATCTCGACATAATCCTATCACTGCGCTGTAGTATGCATAAGATTATAATTGCAGTATTATGCATAAGGAAGCATCACTTCTCTCGAAAGTGGATTGTTTTGCTGTAATCTACCAGCACAAATGGAAAATATGTTCGCATGAGATCACATTACAGCGGAGAAATCAAATGTCACAAAAGTGCTGTTCATTCACCTCTGCCTGCTCTAGCTGCGTTCAAATACGTGAGCCGTAGGCTGTTTACCTCAGCACAGCAAGTGTGTGTTGTTTGTATTTTGCTCGCGATGCGGTCAGAACTGGAATTTGAATACGAACACATGAAAAATACGATTGTTTTTATGATGATACAGGTGGAGCGCGCATATGCTGTTTCAGCGCGGAGCTCCACAATGAGTTTAATAACACTAGCCACGTGACACATAGCTCATACAGAATAAAGTATCCGTGTTTAAAGTTTTTATTTCACACATTCTCCTGCACCAAACATTAACCAGCACGGTGTAGTTATGCACACATATTTTTATCAAGTTGTGGAAGCTTGTTCCGTCGCATTTGCATCAGGTGTACTCATTTTGTAAAACTTGCCGCGTTCGCGTTTAGCGTACAACTGTTGAGCACTGGTGGCTGCCATAGGTGGCTGCATGTCTCTGTGGTCTACGTCATCACGCAAATGGCCAATCGCGTTCTGCTCTTTCTAACGGCTGCGCCTCAAGTCAGTGATGCTGTAATGTATATCGAAATACCGGAAATGTGTTTAAAAATCATATCACCGTTATCGAAAAAAATTATATCGCGATATATATTGATATTGAATTATTGTCCAGCCCTAACATGATAACATGATATTTTTAGTGATATTTGTAAATTGTCTTTCTAAATGTTTTGTTAGAATGTTGCTAATGTACTGTTAAATGAGGTTAAAGTTACTATAGTTTCTTACTGTATTCACAGAGACAAGAGCCGTCGCTATTTTCATTATTAAACACTTGCAGTCTATATAATGCATAAACACAACTTCATTCTTTATAAATCTCTCCAACAGTGTGTAATTAGACGTTAGCCACGGATCACAGCCTCAAACTCATTCAGAATCAAATGTAAACATCCAAATAAACACTGTACTTACGCGATTAGACATGCTGCATGACAAACACTTTGTAAAGATCCATTTTGAGGGTTATATTAGCTGTGTGAACTTTGTTCATGTTGTTTAAGGCAAGCGCGAGCTCTTGGGGCACACACCCTGAATCAGCTCATTTCTATTGATGCCCCAAAATAGGCAGTTAAAAAAATTAATAAAAAAAAATCTATGGGGTTTTCTGAGCTGAAACTTCACAGACACATTCAGGGGACACCTTAGACTTATATTACATCTTTAAAAAAAAATCTCTAGGGCACCTTTAAAAAGAGCTGTGACTAAACCTCATAACTGATCCTAAAAATGTCGGTTAAACCTCATTACTCCACCCGCCTCTATGTGAATGAAGTGCAGCACATAGTTTGAACCATCTCTGCTTGTTTGTAGTGCAAGGGTAAATAATCAACTTGTTCATTGAATATGCACAATGTTTTCTTTACTCAACAAACTATACTCTTACTCAACAACTATATATAACCGCCAATGTTTTATGTATTTGAGGAGTGGAGTAGAGTCTCTTAGTACAGCATTTGCCATCGTGTCAGTCAGTTCTGACTTAAATAGCCTGTGTGTAACACTTTGTCTTTAATAACATGAGATTTTAACCAAATGACAGAAAAACTGAGCGACCACATATAGCTACAGTACATTTTATAACCTGTAAGTTGATGAAAACATAATGTGATGCACTTACTGCCTCATATGCAGCCTCAAACATGTATGTCCGAAATTCAGTAGTCAAAAAACTTTTAAAACTACATTTGAGCATGATTTTGTTAAAATGTCTAACCATATATAAAGCTACAATATCAATTTTGACAATGCTGTGTTTAATTATTTAATTTCCTGAAAAGTAGCATTTTTGGAGATACAATATTATATTATACTAATATATATATATATATATATATATATATATATATATATATATATATATATATATATATATATATATATATATATATATATATATATATATATATATATATAAAAATCACAAATTTCCCATAAAAGTCTGGAAATTGCTGCCACAATGTCATGCAACTATATAGTTATAATGTAACTGAAAGACCACTGATATCAGTGTTACTCATCGAGCAGCTGTTCCTGGAATCATTGTAAGGCAGAAATGTTTCATTTATTCACATAGAGCCGAGCTCTCATTTCTTTTACCTCTGTGAGGCAATCAGCAGCTCTTCAGTGACATTCAGTCATTTGAGGTCAGCTCTGATCTCATCACTTTTCCTGTTTTGTTATTTGTTCTTTTTTTCTTTTCTTTTTTTTTTTGTTTTGTTTGTAGTAAGCTAGTCTTTCAAAATGTCTCATTAAAATCTTTAAAGACTGCATGAAATGGCTTGATGAGCACATGGGTGGACGTAAGTCCTATTTAAAAAAAAAAAAAAAGACATTGGTGCAGAACATATCAGAATGGCATGCATTATAAAGATGCATGGTTTTGAGGAAAGGATCAAACTGGATTTTTTATGATAAAAATGTAAAATTTAAATGAATGATTAAAAAACATTCCAGGTTTTCTCTGCCAGGGCTGCACAATTTGCACAACATTTTGGGATTATACATAAAAATGGCTATAAAAGATTATGATATTATTGTTATTATTATTAATAATTATTATTTTAATATATAAAAAATATAATATATATAAAATAAATATAATAATTATATTATATTATTTTAAATATTATAATAAATGTAATAATAAAAAAAGAATTATTACTATTGTAATATTTAACTGTAAAATAAAGTATTTGATAAAAAGAATATAATAACTTGATTTTACAATACTAATACTTGTAGCATTCTTAAAGGTGCTAAAGAGGATCTTTTCGTTGACTGAGAATCCAAAGACTTTTACAGAGTTTTTGAAATGAGCGCATGCGTAAGAACAACCCCCCTCCTTCACAGCTCGTTTCGAGGGAACGCCTCCCAAAAGTCGTGCACGAGTATTGGAACACGAGTGTTTACCACCGGCATTCGCTGTGTCTTGTTAGTGGATTCATTATGTCAGACTCACCGCAGGTATATAATAATCTGCAGTTGTTACTCCTGTCTCCTGACAAAAACATTGCATGCGGCGCCTGTGGAGTGTGGAAAGTTACTGGAGCGCACAGCCGCGCGTCTCTCACAAGGAACATCATGGCAGTGATTGACAAGCCAGGGGGCCAATCGTTTACGCGATTGGCTGATGTTTTTAAGGCCCTACCTCATGCACAGATGATGTATATTAATATTATTCCTTTCAGTGCACCTAATAAATAGTATTTTATCAGTTAGTAAAGACAGTTTCAAGTAATATTGCAAAAATGTATAAAACAAAACATCCTCTGTAGCACCTTTAATTTCTTAATTTTATTATTATTGTTATGATTATTATTATTATTAAATAAAAAAATTATAACTAAAAAAAGAGAAGCATTACTATTGTAATATTTTTTGTAAAAATAAGTATTTAAGAAAACTAATATAATAATAATAATAATAATAATAATAATAATATAATTTTACTGTAAACTTCCAAAACTAATATTCACGGCAGTCTTAATTTTTTAATTTTCAAACGTTAAATCATCAAACTTTTATTTTGGGAGCTTTTCTTTTGTTGCATTCACAAATTCACATTAAAGTGCAGATGCAGATGGAGTTTGTGTGAACTGCAAACTGAGCTGCTCTGAGAGGCTGAACCACCAGCGGCTCATGATCTGCTCACATGTACATGAACACTGAAGCACACAATGCATACATTTACTTCATTAAATCACAGCCATAATCATGGTTTGGTTTATTTCTGATGTGCAGCCCTAATGAGGATCTTTAGAATGGAATTTTACACAATACAGTACAAGTTACTTTTTTTTCTTTTTTTTAAATGACTTTTACTTAAATTGATCCAAACATACTCTAGGACTAGATTTTCCAAGTGTCTCTTCCAGAATCCAGTGCATGACGCAGTTTATGCCCATGTAAGGTTGTTTCAAGGTTGCTGCACTTGCATCCAAAAATAGGAACCTCTCCACATCTACTGAGATGATGACATCCAAGAAATCAATTAAGCCTCTGTCAGTCAAATAAAGTACTGTAGAGTGCCAATTAGAACTTTCATATCACTGCCTGGCCATAATTTCTACCACAGAGAAGGGAATATAATGAAAAATATGAAGCTAAATATAGACGCTGTGGTTAGAAATAAAATCTGATTCATGTACTATCTAAAATTAAAAATTGTAAAAAATTCTGAACGCAATCTCAGATCTCTATCTGTTTCCAGTGCAGGCAGACTTCCTGTCCTACAGACCTAATTACTGCTCAAATGAAATGAGATCGAGTCCCTACTGGTAGTGTAAGTGTGTTGGAGGAAATAAAGAACAGAGCGATGATAAACGGATGTGCAGGCTGTAATAATCAGTGCTGTGGCCCACATAAGAGACACACACCGGAAATCTCTGGCCACAGCAGGGGTTTGAAAAAATCCTAAGAAAAGATTCCATACTGTTTTCAATATGCAATACTAGAAGTGTAGAAAGGATGTTACTATTAGAGGCATAAAAGTCATATTTTTAGGACACTTTCACACTAGAGCTCTAGGTGTAGACACCAGTTTGACGTCAGAGTTTTTTTTAGGTGGTGTAAAAACGTCTGAGAAGATGCTGCGATATAATTAATTTACACCAGTAATTGTGAATGATTTAAAATGTTTAAATTTCAAGCTTAAGAGTTCAATATTTTTCAAGCTTAATACACATACACTTTAAGAAGCCATAAATCCACATTGGAAATGAAATCATAGAATAAAATGTACAATGGAAAGGATTTGTAAACAAATATTTTTAAATATTTAAATATTTTTCTTTTTGGCTGTAGCCTACTGTTTTTAGTCCACTTCCCATTAACACTATATGTTGTATAATTTAAATCATATATTATTTAATTATTATTATTTTTTTTTTTTTGAAGGTTATTTTCATCAAAGTTTTTTTTTTTATATAAAGAAATGTTTTATTCATACAATAAAATGTACAATAAATGGAATCACGTAAATTACATACATACACACACACATATTTTTGTCCACTTCCTATTAATTTATAACATTTATTTTTTTAATATTTATTTAATATCAAATGAATTCATACAATGAAAGGTACAATAAAAAGAGTTTTAAATATTAAAATATTTTTCTTTTTGCCTTACTATTTTAGTCCACTTCACAATAACACTGCTGTTGTATTTTATAGCAGGGTCATTGACGAATGAGGTTTTTAAAAGTGTAAAAAACAAAAACAAAAAACTAATGGAAATATAATTTATTTTAAAGTTTTATTAAGTGTTAAAAATGAGATTATGTGGTTTCTATAATCAATTAACTCTGCTTTTGTCATTTTTTTGCAAGATGGACAAAATTTGTCAGCAAAAAAGTCATTCAAAATTTCGGTTTTACCGAATGACACTTTTGGTTATACCGAATGATGATATTTTCAAACAATTCTAACAGGCTGATATCTAAAAAGACAATAAAACATTTTATATTTAGTCCAAGTTTTTAAAATATTACAACATTTTTCATGTTTTATAGCGGTTGTACCGAATGACCTGATGTTTCAGGACATGCGTATGATCAAGTGAAAACATGAATGTTTCAAATAGTTAAAAGAGAGTTAGTTACTTTGCTTTATGACCATGTGGTCCTTTGCAGGTGTCTAAATGATGTCACATCCTGTCACATGATAATGACTGCATGACTTGATCCAAAATGGTCCCTTTATATTGGTTACTCTGAATGACATCAATGAAATTCATTTTTTTCGGACATTCTTTCTTATAACAAAGCAACGACTTCTACACATAATTTTAATATCATTTTGCACTATGTTGATATATGATGTTATAAAATCATGCCAGAATGAAAAAAAATATTTACATGAAGATATTTTAATCACTAATGAAATGGCTGTATTGGCCTTTGGACGGTTAAACCGTAAAAATCTTTAAAATAACTTTATATGTAGCAAAACAAAATATAATTAAAACCTTTTGAATTCTTGAACCCAGACTGTATTATTTATTTTACAATTATTTAATATTTTTAATCAAATATTACATTTTATTTATACAGAAATGTTAGAATAAAATACTTTTTAAAACAAACAGGTGACAGAATTACATGAATATTTTAAAATATCACAGTTTATTTTTTTTATTTTATTATTTTTAGTTCACTTCCCAATCCCAATAACCACAAAGGTGGTCAGTTTAACCCACACACCTTCATTTCCCATGTTTAATAGTTTATTTTGTTTACCGCAGTACAAACGGCTCAAATCAAATGCACATGGACTAAAAGCCACAAAATGTTTAAAAATGCACAATAATCCCAAATAATCGTAATTAAATTAAATAATTGCAATCGGGCGATTATGCAATAATCACAACTTGCCCTGTCTCTGCTTTAAGTGCATATGCCAACACGAGGAACAGCGCGGCTCCTGTGAGCTGCTGCTAAGCTAGGCAGGATCTGTGTGAAACGAAAAGGTCACGCCGAAGGAGAGGACATTTTGATCTCCCTTAACATACTCTTTCTACTCCGGCAGGAGAACACAGGGAAACAGCGTGTTCCCCACACTGCAGGAAAATGAACCTTCATGTCCATGTTTTTCCACATAAGCACCTTCAGTTCAACTGCATTATCCTGCAGGACACATTTTTCAGTGCTGGTGTGTGATGACGTGCAGCATCACTACTGCTCAGAAAGTTTGGCACACATCTCGTCCTGCACCGTTGCACCTGTGCTACAGAACGACTCCTCGCGGTGTGCAAATCCTGCTTCAAAGGTGCCAAAACAAAAATTGTGCATTTAATATTTTTAGGAATTTGAATTGTATGAAATAAAATAAAAGTTAAAATATATAATCACTATATAATTACAGGTTTTAATTTTACATTATCTAATTTGTATATAATATTATAGAATTTACACTACCAGTCAAAAGAGACATTTCTGATTTATTTTCAGTTTTTGCTGCTTCATATTTTAATAAAATCCATAATAAACAACCATTCAAAATTTGTGATCAGTAAGATATATACAAAAAAAAAGAAATAAGTACATTTATTGAACAAGGATGCATTGAATTGATCAAAAGTGACAGTAAAGACATTTATAAAGTTACAAAAGATTCCATTTCAAATAAATGCTGTTCTTTTGAACTTTATATTCATCAAAGAATCATGAAAAATAAAATGTATCATGGTTTCCACAAAATATGAAGCATCACAACTGCTTTCAACATTGATAATAATCATAAATGTTTCTTGAGCATCAAATCATCAAAAAATTTCAAACTATTGTTCCAAATAATATGATTATAATATGATTTCTGAAGGATCATGTGACACTGAAGACTGGAGTAATGATGCTGAAAATTCAGCTTTGATCACAGGAATAAATTACTTTTTTATAATATATTCACATAGAAAACAGCTATTCGAAATTGTAATAATATTTCACAATATTACTGTTTTTACCGTATTTTAATCAAACAAATACAGCCTTGGTGAGCAGAATGGACTTGTTTAAAAAAAAAATAATAATAATAATAATTCCAAATTTTTCACTGATAGTGTATAATTTAATATTTATTTTTAAATATTTAAAATATATTTTTACATTTTTCAAACATAATTTTTTTTTTTTTAATTAAATGTAAGGAATTTTGGAACAATAGTTTGAAATTATAGTTATTAAAATCAAACAGAAACCTCAGATTTGTCTGTAATTTTCAACTCAAAAGAGAAACTATTAACCTAATTTATGTCAGCCAGCTAGATCATTTCACCTGACAATGTTGATAAGCAGAACCAAAAAATAAAAAGAACCAGAAAAGTTTGCGAGGCATAAAAATGAATATAGTTTGTGTAAGGTACAACACTTGGCCAATTATTCTAAACACTCACAGGCATTGGTTTTAAAAAAAAAAAAAATCTTGTTTTTTTAGTTTTTTTATTGTTATCTCACCTGGTAGCTCCTACATGACCTGCCATATACTCTGCTGCAAGCCTCTCGCACCCATTACCTCTGAAATAACACTGCATTTGTGCAGTAATTTCTTTAAAAGGAACCCTAATGTTTGCTTGAGAGTGCCGAAGGCTGTAACTAAAAAAAAAAAGGCCAAAACTTCTTTAGAAGGACTACACACTCTAAATGGTGTGCGCTTATAATGCAGCATGAAAGCAGGGAAAGTGCTAAAAGAAGAAAAACAACAAACAATTGCAGATGAATGTTGGAGGTGCTTTGGGAGAGGTCCATTGAAAGCTTACCTGCCACGCCGTGGTTAAGTGTGTCTGAGTGAGTGTTTGGTGTGTGCGGATACGTCTGGTTACCGCCAAACAAAGAACACCATTTGCAAACCTGCATGCATAAAAGACCTGCTGGTCTAAATCTACACAACAGATCCAAGATCAGCTCTTAAATCACCACTGGATTTACAGCATTTGTGACCGTGCACAAAATAAATTTGACTAAAATTTGACTTGTTTTAGTTACAGTGAGGCATTTACAATGAAAATGAATGTGGCCAATTCTTGGAGGATTTAAGTTTATTATTTTACTAAATCTCATTATTTTTGTTATTAAAATGTGTGTTATTTAAGCTGTGCAGCTGCTTAAATCATCATTAAATATACATTTTGATAAACAATATATATTAAAAGTAGGTCTAAATTTCTACATGTAACACACTGCGTTTTAATAAGAGCAGTAACTGTAAAGAGAGGCTACTGATGGGTTATTAATGTATTATTATTTCTATTCATTTCTATTCTATGAGTGAATGTGTTGACTTACCAGTTAACTTTATGTAATGATTTTAGACTTAGAAATCGCTTTTTAAGGATTACAACAAACGGCTGGTAGGGACTGCAATGAACTTCTTCCCAGGTTGGTGACATCACTAACCCTAAAATTTACATAAACCCCGCCCCCGAGAACACACAACAAAGGGGGCGAGGTCATGTTGGGCTGCTTTAGAGAAGAGGAAGAGTTGTCAATTCAAACGAGGGTCAATTCAATGCTGGATTTGCACAAAAGATGAACATGACGGCACATGCTAGTGGATGAGTTGAATCAACTCCACAGCAACTACATCAATTTATCCACTAACCATTCAGAAACGTCTAAAAGTTGTAACTTCTTCCTGAGTCTCTCCATCAGTGTCGACTCCGAACGATGTAAGGCTGAACACCGTTACTGACAATCCTCATTTTGGCTGCGTGAGATTCTCCAGCTTTGTTGTTGTTGAGCTGTTAAAGCTCCGCCCTCTTCTGGAAAGTGGAGCTCATTTGCATTTAAAGGGACACACACAAAAACAGTGTGTTTTCACTCACACCCAAATAGGGGCAAATTTGACAAACTATAATAAATGATCTGTGGGGGATTTTGAGCTGAAACTTCACATTCTGGAGACACCAGAGACTTATATTACATCTTGTGAAAGGGGGCATAATAGGTCCTCTATAAAAATAAAATCAAACTTTTAGGCTACTTTTAGGATACATATTGTGCATCGCCATTCAGCATAAAAATATCAGATTTTACCCATGGTTCATATGACCCAACCCGTCATTGTAATGACAATGACTTTAAACAGAAAAGGTTAATAAGTGATTTTTTTTCACACTATAATAATGTTAACACCAGGGTTATTATAGTAAAAAAAAAATGAATATATAAATAAAATCCAACTTTTATGTCAGCAATTTATGTCAACATTTCTTATCTTCATTTATCTTGATATACTAAAATATAATATATATATATATATATATATATACAATATAACAAAATATAATGAAATTGCTAATATTAAATTAAAATTAAAATTGAATATATAAAAATTACAAAAACACACAATAAAACTGTAACCAAACTTGTTTTTTTTTTTAAAGAAAAGAAGTGGAAAAGAGTTTGTGGTAATCAACATTTTGCCACACGTATGCTGTCGATTGAGATTGAACCCAGAATGCTCCTTTTAAAGCATCCCACCGTTACCCACTTTTCGTTCCAGATGGTGTAGTTACCAGCATCTACCATGATGGGATAACTGGGTCATGCTAACCACCCCAAAACGGACCACTTGTCCTACATCTATCTCAACCAGATCCTGGATCAGACTTTGAAAATCAATAACTACCATAGCAGCACAACCTCCATGCACGCTGACAGCAAAACAACAGGAAGCTGTCTTGTCCATAAAGCTGATCCACCTGGGAAAGGGACAAAGAAGCCACCCAGAGAGAGTGATTCTGATAATAAGCAGCTTAAAGATTAGTCGATTCCCACAATGCACCTGGCAGACAATAGAATACAGATCTGTATTATCCACAATGACAGCCCAGCTCAGCATGACATATGACTCATATTCACAGATAATAAAGTCATTTCACAAATGCAGCAAAGTAGAGGAAGGGAAATCTCTGAGATATGATGTGTTAATGTGACGTGGTGTGAATTTATCCAAATATAGCAAACATTAGGTGACTGAAGTATGAATTATAAATGTGTAAGATCATTTTGTAGATGGCGTAGTTATGAGATATTTTGAAGACAGAGAAGATTAACACTTTACCAAAGCAATGTATAGAAGCCTTTTAAAAACCTCACAAAGTCACAATTAAAGGTGTAGTTACTCTGAAAAACACGAATACTAAAACGAATACTTGTTCAGTGTTTGGTCATGTTTACTAGTGTAGTTAACAAATAAAACCTTACTATAATGTGTTACCAATAATATTAACATGGACAACTTCTGATTTTAATAATGTATTAGTAAATGCTGAAATTAGACTTGTTGTATAGTGTAACTTTTATAGTGTAACCCTGTAGCCCTGTAGCCCAAGACTGGTTGCCCACTGAAGCTAAGCAGGGCTGAGCCTGGTTAGTACCCAGTATTGAATTGAATTGAATAACACCCCAGTATAGTGATGGGGACACTATACTGACAAAAAGCACCATCCTTCGGATGAGATGTTAAACCGAGGTCCTGACTCTCTGTGGTCATTAAAAATCCCAGGATGTCCTTCGAAAAGAGTAGGGGTGTAACCCCGACATCCTGGCCAAACTTGCCCATTGGCCTCTGTCCATCATGGCCTCCTAATCATCCCTATACACTTCCTCACTCTGTCTCCTCTCTACCAATAAGCTGGTGTGTGGTGGGCGTACTGGCGCAATATGGCTGCCGTCGCATCATCCAGGTGGATGCTGCACATTGGTGGTGGTTGAGGAGATTCCCCCTTCAATATGTAAAGCGCTTTGAGTGCCCAGAAAAGCGCTATATAAATGTAAGGATTATTATTATTATTATTATAGCAAATACACACACTTAAAATGTAGTTTTTCCCCTCTAGAACACATAAAAATACTTTAACACAGGAAATAAATTTGCATATCAAATTATTTCATGGGTTTTTTTCCATTTAGGCTTGTGCAAAACTATAAATTTTTATAATCAACTAGTCGGTGGGTTGTCTGAATGACTAGTCGGTGTTAAGTAAGTACAATTAGGCTGTGTCATGCATACAAGCCCCCCATCAGACGTGTTTCTGAGGGATTAATGCAAATCCTTCAATAACATCCTCTTTGAAAACGCAATTTGTTTAGCAATTAAATTAATGGAACATTTATTATAGGAAAACACATCCTATATGACTTTTAACTCAAAAGAGTCCTTATCACAGCATGCAAGTCCTGGACAAAAGAAATAAAGCTGCCACAAAAACTGCCACGACCATGAAAAGAAAATACACAATACTCCCTTTTGTAACTTCTTTTATATTTTAAAAATGCATCTGTGCTACAACAACACTCATTTACATTGTCATAATAGAACAGCTTTGTGACCTTAGTTCTGCCTAGGTCTGTGCTTTCCTATTTCAAACAAGAGCAATCAGTATAGCATTCACCATTCTCAATGGTTTGTAATCGTTTTTAAAATTGAGCCTGCAGTGAGACAACCGAAGTCAGACCAACATTTATGAATGTTATGCAAGAAAGACTTGCTCACATAACAGCATTACGTGAGAGTCATGCAATATGTAATAAATATATGCTGATGGTGATTTAGTCCCTTAAAGTTAAAGAGACAGCAATAGTGACTCACCACATTCCAGAAGAAAGGATTGAAGATGATAGCAATAACAGCCACGCAGAACCTGGGCTCTGTTAGGTCTATTAACCTCGACAGCTCTGTCAACAGAGACATGTCCATCTGGGGAGACAAAACAAAACATGAAAATATAGAACATGCATACCTGCAAAGTCATCGCCTTTCAGCGGAATTCACTGTTTTGTCATTGAAATAGGCGCGATTCATGCAAATCGAGGATTTTTTTTTTTTTTTGTCTTTTTTGTGGAGGGGGGGTAATAAAAATATATATTTTGAAGGGAAGTGAGTGTCTTGAGAAAAGATTCAATGACATTATTCCATCTAACCTTCGTATAATACCTAATAAAGTAATTCAAAATTGCAGTGCTGCTTTGTGTAAGGGGTAACCGCTGTATTTCTAAAGTCAGAGATTTGCATTTTTATTCAGCCTGTCGGCCGTTTTGGTTCAGACCTGTTATATATAACATACATACATAATCAGTTATTAGGATGAAATATGAGATTTATCAATTTATAAATCCTTTTTGTTTTTTTGAAAACCTTTTTGTATTATGTGAACTATAAAGTTGTTTACACTATAGTTTTTTACAGTTTGGAGTGTTATCATAGACATCAGTGTTGTTTTAGAACATAAACAACATGTACTTCAAATATAATTGTCTGACACAATTTCAACTGCTGATTCCAATAAATTTTTAAAGGGTCAAATTTTCCGGTCCAGAGTTTGCAGGTATGAACATGGATGATCGATTGCTACACCACTAGTGACATCAAACTATGTTGCCAATTGCATTTTGTCTTCACATTTCATAAATCTTGTGTGCATTTGTGAAGATTATCGTGATAAACAAAATGTGTCAAATCAACATTTGTTGGTCACAGAGCTTATTTCTGCAATAAAGCCAAGCAAAAAAAACCCTACTGACATTTTGTCACACACACAAATCCCTGCACAACTCTATACTGTCCCTTCCATCCCATTCCCATTAAAAGATACTTATCTTATAGTAGTTTGAGACTTAGCAGATTAATTAGATATGCATGAGCAGAACTAAATATTTTGCTGAGCGAAAGACAAAGACACTCAAACAAAGCACCAAAGTGTCACATAAACTCAACATAAAATTAGCTGCCTGCACATCAAACTACAGTGGAAGACATCATTATTGAAAATGTAACATCAGAAAAATTGCACTCTGCATTTTAAACCAGATGTAATATTGAAGATTTTTGGGGTAAGGTGAAGTACATTTATGTTTCAACCACAGCTGGCAAAAGAGAGGGCAGAGTTTCATATTGCACTTTTAAAACTGAACATCCATTACTGACATTACAATCATAACATGCTGACTGAGCAACTACAACTGTCAGATCTGAACGCCACACCTGAAGCCTTGCAGTCTTTGTCTGCAACATCAGGTTAAGTTCATTAAAACTCATTCAAATTAACAAATGAATGAATTACTAAATGTTTTACTGTTACTTGATCATTTTAGCAGTGACTGTGTAAAGAGACATGCCCTGTATTAATTACAGTGGCAGTTTTCACTACTAGTCAAAATAAATCCATTTAATCTGACACATGTGTTCACAGACTTCATTTTGTCGCAACCATAGCATTATGTTCTCTGGGGATTCTTGTATTATGCAACAAACTGTGATTTATTGACGCCACCAAGTACACAAGGCCATTCGAAAGGAACAAAACAGCCTTTTAAACACTTGCTGTCTGAAGACTGCTCTTTGTTTATGGAGGGGCTGATATTGCCCTGAGCAGTCTCCTCTTCATAGTCTCAGTAACACTTATTAGATAGGCCAACATCATAAAAGCCTTTTGACTGCATTTACAAGCACAAGAAATGTCAAATTAATCAGAACTTGGTCATGGTCTGATTATGCAATGTAACTCATTGACCTGTCACCTGACAGCCATAGACAGAATCAGATTAAAGGGTCAGTTCACTCAAAAATGAGAATTCTGTCATTAATTTTATAAAGCATAGAGAATACATTTTGTGCACAAAAACTAAAGGAAAATAATGACTTGTGAGCAAAAAGTATTCTTGTCTCTTCATAACATTAATGTTGAATTACTGCAGTCACATGGACTATTTTAAAGATGTCTTTAGTGCCTTTCCGGAGCTTGAAAGTGTTGATTATATTGCTGTCTATAGACGAGTCATATACCTCTCAGATTCCATCAAAAATATCTTAATTTGTGTTCTGAAGATGAATAAAGTTCTTATGAGTATGGAACGACATATATATATATATAAGCTCCAACACGCCCGTCTGGAAGTTTCCAATCCTGAAGACCTGGTTCAGATTTTAGAACTAAAGTCTGCAGGACTGGACACCCTTAACTTTAATTTCATTCAAATATTTATTTATATGTGCATATCTAAACAAATGTAATTCTGGTGATATTAGATACAGACAGTGAAAAGTCAAGATATTGATTTTTGGAGTGAGATCTTACTGGATCTTAGTACTTTTAAAAACATTGAAAGAAATGTCATTGCCGACACTTTGCAAATCATAACCCTCTTGAGTCTTGTGAAAATGAATGAACTGATTATAATAACTAAATGGCAAGAGCATAAAAGACTTGCTTGGACATAATAAATATTAATTATAATAATCAATAATAATTATTATTATTATGTCCAGGAATAAAAATGATCCTGAAGACTATTGTACCACTATTGCTCATAGGCGTTTATTTTTAAATGAGCCATTTATATGTTTTTTAGCTATATTTTTTAAATGTCCTGTTGGTTTTCATACAGATTTCACTTGTTTATGGCTTTTTGTTAAATGTTTATTTTGAATTTCATATGATTATACAGAATATTTGACATTAAATAGGCCTATACGTCACATTCTCTGTATTATTTGTAACAACGTGAACATATACAGTCAAATGGGAAACACTTTACAATGTTACACATTTATTAATATATTCTATATATTTAAAATAAAACAAAGTTGTCTGGTTGTAGCTTTTAAACTAACAATAAAATATTGTGTTTGTAACATTAAAGTCCGCGTGAACCGGAAGTTGCAAACGACTTTTCTCCAGTGTTGTGACGTATTTCCAAGTGAAACGGTATATTGAATAGAGGGCAGAGTTTTACTCCATCTCTCGCTCAGACTGGTCGCAGGGGAGTGGTTTAAGCATTTTCAACCCAAGCCGTCAAACTGACGTCATCCGAGAAGCAACACCAGTAACTTACCAGAAGTAACTTTTCAGATTTTGATTAAAGATTAGGCCATCCTTAAAAATATTTTGGTTTGCAGTAACAGTAAAAAAAAAAAAGGGTCGGTAGGTCGGTCTATATATTTTTTTTCAAGTTTCAATGTAAAAAAAAAAAAAAGTACAATTTTGGTGATGGGGATTACATAGGTATGAATTTAAACAAATTAGCATATCGTGACGTCACTGACGGGGTCTTTCAACCTGTGCCTTCGGGGGCAGCCGTGTTTCCACTGTCGGGCCTAAAGCGGGCGTGCTAGTGCATGCCAGGGCCAGTCGCGTTTCCACTGTCACTTCCGGGGCTTGATCGTGCCTCATCGGGGCTTCCTCGGGGCCAACGGCCCGGGGTTTTTCGGCCCGCCGAATACATTGGTCCAAAGCGACCAGCTCGGGCTTGAGGAGGGAGTGGTTACGAGCAAAGGCGGAGTTTATCTGTGTGTGGAGACCATAGACTGTAAAAAATATGGACGCAGTGTCCGTGACGTCACCCATAGAGTTCTGAACAGCAGTTTTGATGCAAAAATGAGGCCGCGGCCATCTTAGTTGCACGTGACCACACGTCACTCACGGATAACTGAAAATGGGCAAAGAGGCGGGACATAGTTGGAGCCCATGCGACTTGTTGCTGAAACCACGCCCGCCTAGCATATCTATCTTAGATACTATCTAAAATATTAATAAAGATAACAATATCATTAGAAAGTACTAAAGGTTTACTGTCAATCTACGGTGATTTTAAGATATAACGTTATAGATGCTCTAACACCAGTAGGCTAATTAATTTGTGTGGGGTGTGCAAATAACAAAAATCAAATGGGATTTCATACCTTTATAATGAAATAGAGATCGCGAGATGAATCCAATCCGCTGCACTTGGTAATGTCCATTTCAAAACATAAAACATCGTTTATAATGTAAAACTCTATACGTACATATATAGGTAACGTACCAGATATCTGTATAACTTTCAAATGTTCTCTCAGACTAATGAACACGTGTCCAAAGTATAATTTTTCAAAATAGTGCAGCAGTTTTAGTCTGGTATCCAAGCAGTGCTGTCGGAGTTGTATATCCTCCTGGTAATGTCATTATTGTAAATCTCAGGAACAAAACTTTTAGCCAATGCCACGACGATCCAACAACGTGTGTTCCGCATGCGAGCACATGTACACAGACTGACATCTGTCTCAAGTATGCAGCAAGCCATATATTGTATAAAATAATCCAGAAAAAAGCACAAATACGACTGAGATGCCAAATTCAGTGGCTGAAATGAGCTGCTGAGGTAACATGACGGCTCACAGACAGCAGCGGCATACCTGTCACTCAAGTGACCACGCCCTTAGTTATGCAGAACTTTAAGGCTTAATATAATTTAAACGGATGAGTTATAAAAAAATTCACCCCCCTCAGAGTTGTCATGAAGGGCAAAATTAGCAGTATAGACCAAAACATAATGTGAACCAGAGTGTAAACATGTTTTTTTCTGCTCTAAACTTGGCTGTTTTAACATGATGGTCAATGAGATTCTGCTCCCTTTTGCAGCCTGTCCCTAGCGGCAAGTCGATGAATCGCAGTTTAAGTTACTTCCGTATTGGCTTCACAAGAAACTGGGGGAGGTTGCCGCTTGGTGGAGACGGAGGCGCCGATGATTAACTTACATGTAGGTTATCAGCTAACACCAGCATTAAAGACTTTTAAAATCATTTTAGCTCAAAACTCACTTTCAGACAGCAGCAAGTGTTTTAAATAACTTATGTTTGTGATCCGATGTGGATTCTGATCACCAAGACTATGCGCGCTATTACCATAGTAAACATGGTAAATACGACAGCTTGAAGAAATCAGAGAAATATACGTAGGCTATCACAATCATGTAATTATTTTATCTATCAGCACGTGTCGTCTCTCAACGGGTTGAGACGAAGTGAACGCACCGGCCATAGGGCCCTATAATACACCCGGCGCAATGCGACGCAAGGCGCAGCGCAAGTGTGTTTGCTAGTTTGCGTCCGGCGCCGTTCGCGTTTTCCCGTTCAGCGCCACGTCCTTAAATTAGTAAACGCATTTGCGCCAGTTAGTGCGCCCATGTGCGTGCTGGTCTAAAAAAGAGGTGTGTTCAGGTGCATTGCTATTTTAAGGAGCTGAAAATAGACTGCGCCATAGACCAACTCAAACCTTGTCTAAAGTCTAAAGTCAGTGGCGCAATATTTTTTTGTTAGAGCGCGTTGGTAGAAACTGCACCTCTGGGAGCGTCCACAGTGCGCGTTGACTTTGCTTATTACACACAGGGATACGCATCACACAAATATGCCAAATATGAAAAACAAAAGGATTACAGTGTAAAAGAATATTATTGTGTAGGCTACATAAATATAAAAATGTAATGATGAATAGTCATTGCGTGTATTAGAATTAGGATACCTATTTTCAATTCAGCCTATTACTACTTATAATGATGAACGAAACTGGCTAATTAATTGAACAATCGTGCCAATACACACACATATTAACTGACTGATCGCGCGGAGCTATTTGAAAGCCTGCATCCAACGCAGACGACTGAAAGAATGACTGGCCACTTAACAGGTAATTTCAGCAAAACATCACTCATTGAACTCCTCAGTTGAATTTCAGTGTTTAATAAGTCAGTGTATTTTATAATGTTATATGTTATATAATATATAATTATATATAATGTTATATCCTGCTTGTACGGTAGATGATCTGCTCGCGCGCTTTAACTTCGCGCATGAGCAGATCAGTTTCTTCGCTTGAAAAGCGTTCAGCTTTTCCGCCAACAAATTCCGGCATGTAAATAGCAATCCGCCATGGCGCGAGTGCATCTCGCTCTTAAAGGGAATGGGAGATGACACTCTGATTGGTTTATTGAATGTTACGCCCATTACTCATTAAGAGAATAGGGACAACCCATTTCAAAAATGCGCCCAGGCGCACGGACCGTTTTTCTGTCGTTAAAATAGCAAAAGTGGATTTGGACACGCCCTGAGTGCAACTGCGCCATGCGCTTCACACTTTGCGTTTAGATCGTTAAAATAGGGCCCATAGTGTGACATCCGTTAACCAATAGTGTAAACATAGATGACAATTTTTAATTAAAAGAAAGAACGTAGCCTTCGTTTGTATGTAGGCCTAGGCTATTTATATATTTACAATACTTACTAAAATATAATTCATATTATTTTATTGCTTTTGTATTAGTTGTTTGAAGAGTAAAAAAAATAAATTGGTCGGTCTTAACGCAAATTTACAACCGGCAAGTCGGTCGGACTTAAAGCAAAAAATAAATTAAAATTTGAGTCGGTCCTAAATTGACAGGGTCGGTCGGGTTACGGCAAACAAGAATATTTTTAAGGAAGCCCCTTACCGCGACAAACTATTTTTTTTCTGTGTTTTAACTTGCACGGATTAATTGTTTACCACAAGACTAGTAATAATGCACTAACAAAGTAAATAAGGTTGATTTCATGTGTACTTTAAACATGATTAATAGACTATGCTTTAAAATATTGCTCATTGTGCATCATGATATCTTATGCATGTATGTACATAAAATTGACTGTATTGTTGTTAAATATTGTAGATAATAATACAATCAAATTCCATGTGAAAACAGCTCATATTTAATTAAAAGAACATCACATGTTTAGGTATGTCAACTCTGTGAACTGTATAAGCTCCGCCCCTTCTTCTGTTCTGACGCTGCTGCGGTTCTGCAGATGCTAGCTGGATACTATTGGGGCTCTGAAAATCATCAGATTGTGATGACAGTCTGTACACCTGTTCAAAGCACGTGCAACATCAGCACTCACGTGCACAAATAATCAATGAACGTTTGTTAATATTTTTCACTTTCGATTAAGCAAACAATTAGATTAGAAAGAAATGCCACGCCGCAGTGATGCTGATTAATGAGCACTGCCTTGCTGCTGCGTGAGCAGACAGAGGAACTAAAGGCTGCTGCAGTGAGATCTGACCTGACTGTAATCCACGTTATTCAAGCCTCCGCAGCAGTCCAGTACGGGGTTTCTGTCGAACAGCGACTCTCCGCTCATGAAATGACCGTGTATCACAGAGACAGTCTGCTCTCTTTCAGGAACATGTCGCCAGCATGCAAAATAAACGATACACACACTTTTATTGCCGTAATTGTTGAGGAACTTTCAGCATACAACACAGCAGACAGACATGACAGTTTACCTTTGACCTACTTAAGTCGCCTGGAACTGTGGGAAATGGAGTTTCTAGTTTTCTTTCTTTTTTTTCTGTAGGGGTTTAATGACATTTGTTTAATGATAGACAGATTATTAGAGTCATTCCACGAAACCGGTACGACTTAGACTTGCATATTTTTTAGATTTTTTACCTAAATGTATTCTGAACACCCCACAAGATTAATGACATATTTAACATATTTTCCCATCTCAGGCATCAAATCCCTATTGGTCATTAAGTTATGGACACTATGGTAGCTCTACGAATATTATTATAAAATGTATTTGTGATCAAATCAACATTTGCAAATATAAAAGTTTCATAAAATCTCACTCTACTAAAGCCTGAAATGGGCACTTTTTGTGACAGCAACCTCATTATTTTTGATCAAAGGCTTAACTTCAGAATTTGAACTAAAATCAGGATTGCTCTGAACATTTCAGACAGAATTCAACCAAATTTAAGTTACTTTTTCACTTAAAAAAAAAAAAAAAAAATTATAATAATAATAATGGTGGTGTGACGGGGTTGTGATTTTTTTTGCCCAAATTGTCCACTGCTCTAAATCTAGTGAATAAATGGAGAGCACATGGCATGCATGATATTAAGAAATCATGAATAATGTTGAAATAAAGATAATTTTCACAAGTAATAGTTTTTTATCTTTAATTGATGTAACGGGGTTGAGTCTTTAAGCTCGACAAACACAATTTCACAACATAATTTAGTTATAATTATTAAAGAAGGTGGTAACTTGCTCACAGTGTTTTTCAGAAGACTTCTATGATGTCACTTCCTATTAATGGTGTCACATAAGTATCAGTTCATTATGGTTTATGTAACGGGGTTGAGGGGTTACTGAGGTACGGATCTAAATAATGTGATTTTAATGAATAATCATGAATTTACATTACCAGCAGAAAAGCACAGATGGGTATTTATGATAATGTCAAAATGTATGGACTTTTTGTCTCATTTTATTATTCATATCCCAAGTACACTTTCATAGAAGGCCTTGAGCGACATGACAAAATAGGTTGTGTCAACTGAAATAAAATGTATGTCATGTTTTTAAACGTTATTAAAGGAGACATTTCAATTAATGCAAAAAGCTTTTAACATATATATTTCGGTGACCCAATAGAGAAATTACACTGAAAAAGGTCAGAGGGACTCAAATCGTACCGGTTTCATGGAATGATTCATTAGTTCAAGGTAGCACTGTATTGATATTCATCATTCTGAGTTCGTATTGGTCTTTAAATACTGAATTCAAATTGGTCTACTTTCTTGTATCTATTTGAATAACGAATAGTGATTGGTCGTGTACACACCGGGCACAGAAGCTGCATTTATCTCTTCATATTATCAATTCATATTCATTGTGTGAATATGAATGGTTGAACTGAATAAATTTACTTTCACTGTAGCCTATATATCTTCAATCTTTGGGTAAAACATATTTCTTAAGATTCACTTTCACATATGCAGTATTTATAACTAATAGTTCAGTTGGATTGGGTTGTATATTTACACAATTTACAGTGTTTTCATGATTCAGCCTTATGTATATAAACAGCATCTCTAACTTGGCATATACTGTGATGACAAATTTCTGTTGAGAAAAAACATCCACCAAACCTTCCTCTGTATTTCAAGAGAATCTGTAGTAGGCTATTGGGTGATTATTAGTTATCATTTTTGATTACTTTATTCTCTCGAGTGGGTTATGTGAGCATGTTTTCCTCCATATAAATTCAGGACAGAGTCATCGATGATCCCCTGTGAGTCACTCATGTGAGAATAGAGATACAGACGGGAAAGAAGGATAGAGCTGTTCTTCTCACAGGGATGTGGGTTTGAATCCAGTGTGCGTCACGTCCTACTGTCCTGATCTTCTACTCTTTTGTAAACATCAAAAAACAAAAAACATAATAATAATAATAATAATAAAAGAAGATTCTGAAGGATAAAGTCATGTTGACACAACATCTTATGAATGTGTGCTGGTCAGAATCTGTGATAGAGATGAAAAATTTTGTTAGGATTTTTAAAAAAAAAATGTTTTATATGGTGCAAGCTGGAATGTGGATTATATATTAACCATGCTTATAACTTTTACTGTTCAATCTCATTTAACTAAGCTACCTTTGTCTCATTCCCTACTATATGTTCCTTAAAAACTGAGAAATTAAGAAACCAGTGATACAACTAATTGAAAAACAATGAAAAATAAAGGTCCAGCAGGGTTATTATCATTAACTAAAACTATAAAAACATTTCTGTTCATTGAAATAAAGCTGAATAATAATAATAAAAATAAAAAAATAAAAAAAAATATTAGTTGAAATAACTTAAAGTAAACAAAAAATGTTGCCTTGGCACTAAAATGAAATGAGTTTAAGTTAAAGCACTAAAGTTATTAACCTGAAATAAAAATACATTAATTAAACATAAATAGCAATTTTTAAAAAACAAACAAAAAATGAATTGTGTCAAAAGCACATAACATGAAAGCTAAAAATAAAAGCTAATTCAAAATATTAATGCAACTAAATTAAATAACTAAACATGTATTTCTGTAATTAAGTGGATAAAGATGCACAAATAATGCTCATTTTTTTCAATATTCACTATAATCTACCTAAATTGTAGTCAATGAATTGTTGTTTACTTCCATAATTTGATGTAATTCAGAGTGAACCAGTATATTCGATGAGTAAAATTGTAAGGATTTATATTATTAGACTGTGACCGTTAATTAGTAATAAATACTGTTATAAACAGTGAAGGTAAAAAGCACATATAGTAATAACTCTCTCTAGAGTAATGATCCTCAAAACGTGATAAAATGTGCCTTGATCAAAGAATGATGATAATTCTGCACTCCATTTCGCAATAAGATGAATAATGATATCAGTCATTTCTTCTTTCTTCTGGGAATATTAAAGGTGCCCTAGAACGTTTTTTCACAAGATGTAATATAAGTCTAAGGTGTCCCCTGAATGTGTCTGTGAAGTTTCAGCTCAAAATACCCCATAGATTTTTTTTATTCATTTTTTTAACTGCCTATTTTGGGGCATCATTAGAAATGCGCCGATTCAGGCTGCGGCCCCTTTAAATCCTCACGCTCCCCGCCCCCGAGCTCTCAACTATAAAACAGTGCATAAACAAAGTTCCCACAGCTAATATAACCCTCAAATGGATCTTTACAAAGTGTTCGTCATGCAGCATGTCTAATCGCGTAAGTATAGTATTTATCTGGATGTTTACATTTGATTCTGAATGAGTTTGATAGTGCTCCGTGGCTAAAGCTAACATTACACACTGTTGGAGAGATTTATAAAGAATGAAGTTGTGTTTATGAATTATACAGACTGAAAGTGTTTAAAAATGAAAATAACGACCGCTCTCTTGTCTCCGTGAATACAGTGAGAAACGATGGTAACTTTAACCACATTTAACAGTACATTAGCAACATGCTAACGAAACATTTAGAAAGACATTTAATGGACATTAGAGACGTGTCTCTTATGATTTCTCACACATTTTGGATGTCTCCAAAGGAAAAAAAATAAAAAAAGCATGTATTCTTGTGTCTCAGGACTTTTTATGTTGAAGTATTTTTGTTTTCCTGTGTGCAGTTCCTGATTGCCTTGTGTCTTGTTAGTTCCCATAGCTACCCTCATTTGTACACCTGTCCCTTGTTAGCCCCTCATTTATGGAGTTGTTTTTGTCAGTCATTGATCCTGTGTGTGCGTTCCGAGCTGTTGCTCATGGCTTCTTCTTGTGGTTTACGTTCATGAGTCATTCGAGTGGATTGCACTCTTGTTCCAGGACTAGATAATCTATTCTATGTTTATTTTTCAAATAAACTTGTGCTCACACTTGGATTCTTGCCTTTCCCTGTCCCTGCTCACAAGACAAAAGAAATGCATTACACATAGAAAGCAGAGTGACGAAGAATACAAAATGTCACTCTGAAAGAAAACAGAAAAACAGGGCTAATGTGTCCACTAAAACCATCATTTTCATTTGAGCCGAGCAACCCATTTACAGGCAATCAGTAGAGGTGCTGCCACCCATGAAAGGCTCTATTTTGGGGATCTTTAGCTGTTGCTATAGCTGCATGAGTCCAATAAGAGCCTAGTTCAGGAGTGGTGGGTCGAGGACTGGACCTCATCAGGCTTTAGGCTTCACAGACATCATGTGGGGACTGGGGAAAAGATGCTGGCAAAAGCCTTTCAGTTCTCTTGGTTTGTCCAGTCAGTGCAAGATGGTTATTTTTTGAGGAGATTATTAAAGGTGCCCTAGAATCAAAAATTGAATCTACCTTGGCATAGTCGAATAACAAGAGTTCAGTACATGGAAATGACATACAGTGAGTCTCAAACACCATTGTTTCCTCCTTCTTATATAAATCTCATTTGTTTAAAAGACCTCCAAAGAACAGGCGAATCTCAACATAACACCGACTGTTACGTAACAGTCAGGATCATTAATATGTACAAGTCATGTTCAAGGCATTACACAAGGGCAGAACGTCTGGATCTGTGCACAGCTGAATCATCAGACTAGGTAAGCAAGCAAGAACAATAGCGAAAAATGGCAGATGGAGCAATAATAAATGACATGATCCATGATATCATAATATTTTTAGTGATATTTGTAAATTGTCTTTCTAAATGTTCCGTTAGCATGTTGCTAATGTACTGTTAAATGTGGTTTAAGTTACCATCGTTTCTTAATGTATTCACGGAGACGAGAGCCGTCGCTATTTTCATTTTTTCAACACTTGCAGTCTGTATAATTCATAAACTTCATTCTTTATAAATCTCTCCAACAGTGTGTAATGTTAGCTTTAGCCACGGAGCACTATCAAACTCATTCAGAATCAAATGTAAACATCCAAATAAATACTATACTCACATGATCCGATGCATGCATGCAGTATGAATGACGAACATCTTGTGAAGATCCATTTGAGGGTTATATTAGCTGTGTGAACTTTGTAAATGCAATGTATTATAGTCGCGAGCTCAGGGGCGGGGAGCGTAAGGATTTAAAGGGGCCGCAGCCTGAATCGGTGAATAGTTAATGATGCCCCAAAATAGGCAGTTAAAAAAAAGAATTAAAAAAAATCTAGCTGAAACTTCACAGACACATTCAGGGGCTTATGTTATATCTTGTAAAAACTGGTTATAGGGCACCTTTAAAAGCCCACTTTTACATTGTAACCAGCCATGTGGCATTAACAGGGGTGTAACGATACATGCATTCATCCCAAACTGTCACGGTACGGATGTCACGGTTCGGTTTATGCAGTTAGACGATGAATGCAGTCAGTCACAGGTGATCCACGCTCCAAAGGGGGCACATGCTGTAATGCTTTTTAGCCTAACCAGTTTTAACCAGTTTTAACCAGCATTCACCACTAATAATGGCAGGAAGCTCTGTATTTTGTTACTTTCGATAATAAACAAAGTGCCATCTTTCAAATTTTGTCCATTTTAAAAATTTGTCCATTGTATAATTTTTTTAAAATTATAATTGAATAAATTTAAAGACGGAGACTCAGTTGTTTTAGTAAAACATTGTTTAATACAAAAAGAGCATTTTTTTTTTTCTCCGAACCATGATTTCAAAACCGAGGTACGTACCGAACCGTCATGTTTGTGTACCGTTACACCCCTACGCATTACTGATTTTGAATCAAGCTGCTTGGAAAGAGTCATCTGCCAGTATCTGTGTCGCCTGGTCAATGTCATGACGTATCACTTAAAGAAGTCTCCATTTATTCTAAAAGTATCTAGTGTTTTAGTCAAGATCAAGACCAGTGTGTGAGACCAAAACAATTCAATTGACATTTATTTGTACATGTTTAGCTCTTTTAACAATACATCTCATTTCAAAGCAGCTTCTACCATACAATTTAGAATAATTTGTTATCAGAGGTGACTGTGTCAAGTAATGTCCATAATGTACAGTTCTAAGATAATACAAATCATCATTTAGGCAGAAACAATAAGCTCATTAAAGCAGTTATTACAAGTTGTGATCATAATGACTACAATATATAGAAAATTTAGCAGTGGAGCATGTTGGTTCAGAGATGCCGTCGTCTGTCTGAAGTTCTCGCAGGGCTCGGCGTCATCTCTTCACAGGTGTTGGGCATCTGAAATCTTCATTATCCAAACTGGAGCTGGGCATCCCAATGTAGAAAACAGAAAAGCAAATGGAGAATACTTAGCAAAGCTGCTGTTCATAACATTTCAAGCAAAAATTTGGTAGATGCCCTACCAAAAGTCCAGAGTTTTGTGACCTCAAAGAGCGTGATGGATTGTAGGGCGATGGAAGATTAAAGGTTAAATACACAGGAGTTGAACCATTTAGGGTCAGTAGCAATACTTTGTAGTCGATACTGAACTTAAAGGGATAGTTCACCAAAAAATGAAAATGATCCTATACTCATCCTCAAGCCATCCTAGGTGTATATGACTATCTTCTTTATGACAAACACAACTGGAGTTATATTAAAAAAATATCCTGGCTCTTCCAAGATTTATAATGGGAGTAAATGGTGACTTTTTTTTTTTTTTTTTTGAAGCCCAAAAAAGGGCATTCGTCCATCATAAAAGTAATCATATGGCACCAGGGGGTTAATAAAGGCCTTCTGAAGCGATGATATGCATTTTTGTAAGACAAATATCCATATTTATAACTTTATAAAATATAATCACTACACTCTAAAAAATGCTGGGTTAAAAACAACCCAAGTTGGGTTAAAAATGGACAAACCCAGCAATTGGGTTGTTTTGACCCAGCTGTTGGGTTGAATCTTAAACCCAACCTGCTGGGTAGATTTATTTAACTCAACTAATGTTTAAAAATGACTTTATTGATCACTTAAAATGAACCCAACATAGGGTGGAAATTAACATTTATTAATATGTTTAATTAATAATAATTAAATAATAAACATGTATTAAATTGCTTTTTAATGAATGTTCACCTTTTGATATTATTGTTGCCTCTAGTAGTTATGTGTCTGATTTTTAATTTCCAACCTATTTTGGTTTCATTTTAAGCCAGACATAATAGTCATTTTTAAACAATAGTTGAGTTAAATAAAACTACCCAGCAGGTTGGGTCAAACATTTAACCCAACCACTGGGTTAAAACAACCCAATCACTGGGTTTGTCCATATTTAACCCAACTTGGGTTGTTTTTAACCCAGCATTTTTTAGAGTGTACCTTCCATCCGAGAGTTGAATCCGGCAGAAGAGTGACCTCGGACACGACACATGACGTATTGGCAAATGTGGAAGCGCCGGGGATAGAGTAAAACAAAACACCTGTCAAAAATGCATTGCTTTGCTTCAGAAGGCCTTTATTAACCCCCTGAAGTCGTATGGATTACTTTTATCATGAATGGATGCACTTTTTTGGGCTTCAAAATTAAAAAAAATAATAATAATGACATCATTCACTCTCATTATAAAGCTTGGAAGAGCCAGGATATTTTTTTAATATAACTGAGAAAAATGAGAATTAGTCCTCAGATGCCATGTCTGTAATTTATAGCAAAAAAATCTTGCATTAATTCAATCTCAAATGGATTCAATAAAAGAAGTTATTACTCCACCACCTGCATGACATCATTCACCAGCGTGATTGAGCGACAAATTTGGACAATAGTGGATTTCTTCAACTATGCATCATATTAAGATGTGAGTTATGTCACTGTATGGGAAACTCACCCCAGAGTGTTACTGACTCAGGAAGAGAGGTGCTGCAACAATGTCAAAAATGGGAAAAATAATGTGTTATTAAACATTCAAGCATGAAAACCTGTTCAAGTAGAGCAAAAAATCAAAACTTTAAAAAAGGTCCTCTTTAAAAATTGCACTCTTACTGTGTACACAGTTGGTTTTCTTTCTCCAAAACAATTTTATTAGAAACAACTGAGACAAAGTGTGAAAAACCATTATAATAAATCCCGAACTATGAAGAGTAACCTCTTTGCAAACCTTGCACAAGGTGAGTATGCAATGAAAGTATGTTTTTTCTGTCAGAGAAATGTCTATTTTCTAGATCCTAATGTTTTTTTTGCTCATTTCACACTGATTTTTTTTTGTCTGAATATATATAACATAATCCACCACTGCAATCCTCTTAGGTCCTTAGTATTAATCATAGAAAGACAGGTCTTGTAATGTCTGTGATTTTAAAACAGACCATTTGTCACATCTATTCATGCAAACAAGAACTTAACCCAGATAAGAAGCTCTTAATGCTTGAACAGACTGAATCTGTAATTCAAATGAGTCCGGTTTTATTTATATACTTATTTATTTATTTAGTTATTTTTGAAAAGGCATTCATCCATTAGCAATTATCTCAGAATAAGACTTCGGGGACTAAATTAAATACTAAATTAAATTAACTAAATTAAAGCTCTATCTAATACAATGACAGATATTGCATTGGTCCAAATGCTTCTTTTGAATGTCATTTGCAAAGATTTTTTACCTCATTTTTCAAGTTAGCAGTGCTCACCTTCAGCTTTATTCCTACTGCGCCAAAAAAAGAACTGGACAACATGTGACGTCAGATCTGGAGGATGGCTGTCATGTTTAAACAATGCTTTTTAAAGTTCCTAATGTTTTCTTTTTTTTTTTTCTTTCATCAAGACAGACACAATTATTTCCCTAGACAGACATATCTTGTGTTGCTGAACAAGATGGAAGAAAATATGTACTGTAATCCAAACAGATGACAGAAGAAACACACATGGTGCACTTCACAAATGGGATGCTCTTTCTTTCTTTCTTTCTTTTTCTCTCTTTCTTTCTTTCTCTTTTTCTTTCTTTCTTTTTTTCTTTCTTTCTTTCTTTCTTTCTTTCTTTCTTTCTTTAAATAAAAAAACATTATAAGAACAGTTTGATGGTTTTTTTTGTTTGTTTTTTGTTTTTTTGATGTGAGAACTATTAGCTTTGCCTTAAGACAAGTTGAGAAAATTAGTAATCAAATTTGACATACCTGAAGTTGACGTAAAAAGTGGTCAAAATGAAGTCATGCTGCAAAAATAGACACTCAAAATGGAAACTTTCTAAATCTGTTTGAGAGCGCGTGAAGATGTCGAGAAGTCATTGAGATGACAGAGAACCCACTTTTCTTTTCTTTCTGTTGACAGTATTTTCTTATTTATAGCATGATAAACAGAGAATACATTATCCCCTCTGTAAAAAATTATAACTCTAATATGTCAGCAAAAACTATTATGAACTCGACTTCATCCACTGTTCAGACCTCTCTCCTGGAAATGCATGTAAATTAGTGCATATTAACTTACATAATGCTTCATTTGCATATTTAAACGACATTCCAGATTGTCTTAATGTACTGTCTGTGATTAATTAACGGTGAAATTATGACAATATCTATTTTTAATTTTTTACCCTATTCCCCTTGCATTACAAACATCACTCCACTTTTGTATACAACTTGAAAATTCCACTATTAATTTTGTGTATTTATATGCACAAATACGTCTTTGTACCCTCTGTTGTTTAATAATTAAAGGTGGTTATAAACTCTATTGGTCATATATCTCATAAAGAGGCAGTGATGCCAGAGGAGCGCACTGACGTTAGCTATGCCTAAGGATAGCAGCTTGCGTTCTTCCCCGTAACCATGGTAGAGCCGCTCATCATTTCCACAGCAACCTTGAATCAGACAGCAGCATAAGTGTAGAAGCAGATAAACTAGAGAACGCACTTTTTCAATTTTAAAAACAGGAAGAGATTGAATGAAAACGGTCATCAGTCAAACCCACTCTATGTAGGCAGCATTCAAAAACTGGCCTCTTATTTATGCTGCCTTTTAAGATACCTTCCTTTCATCTATTGTAATATTGCATGTACCTTTCACAAACAAATCAATCCCAGAATGCACAACAAGCCCATAAAAATTATAATAAACCATAATACATTTCATTCAATACTGAGGTATATTGATGAAACAGTATGCTATTTTTTAATGGATTGTTTTACCCAATATTTGTGTATGCTATGTATTTTTGCAATTTAGGATCATTGGAAAAACATGCCTCGATCTATATTTGTGCAAAACTCCAAAACACTACCTATACATACAATTCAGTGCAGTTTCCAGCTGAAATTAACACTAGTGACAGTAAAACACCAACAACTTTTATTCCTTTTTGCACAGATTATGATTAGAGGAGCAAATTATTGATTTATAAAGACTTATTTTCATGCAGTTCCTTGTGCAACACTATGTTATGAGCTCAAAACACTTTCCCCATAGTGCATGATGTGTAAACTAATACATTTTGATATTTGCATTACATAATCAGCTCCATATGTGTGTCTTTTCTGATGTAGTAAACTTGCTCTGCAGCTCACCTGATGCAGCATTGCTCTTGTGATGTGAAGCGCTCGGGTACGGGTCTTGTGAAACACGAGTCACCATAAAAGAGCTCAAATACTTGCAGAAGCAGCTGAAATGACATGATGCTTCAGCAAATGTGTTTTAATTTCACGTTTGCTTTGTCAACACTATTGGTCAGGTTTAGTGTCGGTGCTATATTATTTTAAAATGCGATTTCATTTCATATCATTTCAAAATTGCCACAGTATGAGCAACAACCAACATAATAAAAAAATCTGACAGATTGATATTCATCTGTTTTGAATAAAACCAAACATGCTTTTAGCACCACAACATGAACAACATGCAACAAGCAACGTAATTTCATTTTGCGTGTTTTTCCCATGAGACTTATTTCTGCCACTAAATAAAAAAATAAATAAAAAAAAAGGTAATTGTGACTTCTTTTCTCGCAATTGCAAGAAATAAAGTCAGAATTGAGAGTTATGATGTCAGAATTGCGAGATATAAATTCACAATTCTGACTTTTTTCTTGCAATCATGAGCTTACATCTCACAATTCTGTCTTCTTTTTTCAGAATTGCGAGATATAATGTTATAATGTCAGAATTTCAAGACAAGCTCACAATTACAAGAAATAAAGTCAGAATTGGAAGATATAAATTTGCAATTCTGACTTTTTTCCCACAATTGTGAATTTATATCAATTCTGACATTACAACTCACAATTGTGAGATATAAAGTCAGAATTGCGAGATATTAAGTCAGAATTGAGAGATATAAAGTCAGAATTGAGAGATATAAAGTCAGAATTGCGAGATATTAAGTCAGAATTGCGAGATATAAAGTCAGAATTGCGAGATATAAAGTCAGAATTGCGAGATATAAAGTCAAGCTCACAAATATAAAGATATAAAGTCAGAATTGCGAGATATTAAGTCAGAATTGCGAGATATAAAGTCAGAATTGCGAGATATAAAGTCAGAATTGCGAGATATAAAGTCAGAATTGCGAGATATAAAGTCAGAATTGGAAGATATAAATTTGCAATTCTGACTTTTTTCCCACAATTGTGAATTTATATCAATTCTGACATTACAACTCACAATTGTGAGATATAAAGTCAGAATTGCGAGATATTAAGTCAGAATTGAGAGATATAAAGTCAGAATTGAGAGATATAAAGTCAGAATTGCGAGATATTAAGTCAGAATTGAGAGATATAAAGTCAGAATTGCGAGATATAAAGTCAGAATTGAGAGATATAAAGTCAGAATTGCGAGATATAAAGTCAGAATTGCAAGATATAAACTCACAATTACAAATATAAAGTCAGAATTGAGAGATATAAAATCAAAATTGCAAGATATGAACTCACAATTGCAAGAAATAGTCAGAATTGCGAGATATAAACTCAATTACGAGAAGTAGACTTTTTTCTTGTAATTGCGAGCCAGTATCACACAATTCTGACTTTATAACTTGAAATTGCAGGTTTATATTACACAATTAGAAGAAAAGTCAGAATTGTGAGAATCAGTCGCAATTACCTTTTTTATTTTTTATTTAGTGGTGGAAACAAGCTTCCAATGACTATGGCTTAGGCCTACATCTTAAAAAGTGCAAGCAGCCTGCTTGATTTTACTTTTACAGAACAAGAATAATCACGTCTCTATCAAATCTCATCTGTCTTGTCTCGTCCAGTACACTTACCCTCTGCAAAAAAATTACAGCTATGAAGCTTAAAAACCATGAAACAGACAGCGAGAAAATAACAGTTTGGGATCAGCCACCTGTGGTTGATGATTCACACGCAGGTCAGAAACACACTCTTGTTCTCTGTGACATTGCTCATCTTCCTCTGTATATTCAGCTGATAGCGACACACACTGTGCCAATTGCATCACAATATTAACAGCGGCGTGTTAGAGAGCCGGATCCCAATGGACTGACCAGCGGGACGTAATTGGATCTGTACAGAGAAATATTCCAATCCGAACTCAACGATCCTTCCCTACCATTCCATGCGTGACGCAAACACCAAAAACAAAGTTCCCTGGAGGGATTTGAACATGCATCTTTTTTGGCAGTGCAATGTCCTTGGTGCATATTGATAAATGTTTACTTAGAATTACATTTTGTGTACTAATGCTTTTTCGTAGACAATATTCAGTCAATGTGCTTTTCTGTGTCTTTTCAGCAGTTTGCTGTTTATAACACAACAGAATCCCCCTTATTTTACCTCAAGGCAATGGGAGAAAACAGAACAGTAGCTTGTTAATGTTTGTGTGAAATCAATTTAAATACAAGTGTGACTCCACAAGCCATGGGAGAAGTTTTGCTGGGAAAACTTCATCACAACTATCGGGCAACTATCACCCATATCAACTATTAGTCCACCCACATATGTAGCCATAGTAACTTCTATTTATATGCATCACATGAAGATAGAAAGAACAACCTGAATCCCTACATGTTTTTAGTATGGTGGCTTGAAATGAATAATTTGTTCCAGCATATCATGTTGTGGTCAGCACGGCACTTACATGGAACCAAAAGCCAGGACTTTGTCTTTCTGTTCCAGACTGTCCAAAACATTATCAAGGACAGAAAGACGTGACACAGGCAGCTGAACATGCCTAAGGCTGCTCACAAACAAAACTAGATTAGCACTTTCTGAAATGAAAAACGGCGTTCGTTATTGCAGTGTTGCAAAGCATCATAGGTCCACTTTAAATCTTTGCAACTGGTAGATCACTTCAACAGTAAAACAAAACATTACGAAACATCAAACACCCCAAATTACACCTGCTGTATAGGATATACCATCTAGAAATAGCCTCACTTTTACTTGTACATTTTGATCAAAATTACCTACTACTTTTAGCAAATGAACTAAACTAACTGACGTATAACTGTGAGACATGTTATAAAGTGATACATCAGACACACTTCAGTACAAATGAATCTGAATACAATCAGTTTAATCATCCTTACAGTTGATTAATCATATCAATGTTGGCACTTTTTGTCACATATGTAATTATAGTGTTTATTTACACCTTTAAATCAATAAACTCACGGTCAACTGCTTCAGAACCTCTGGAATAAAGCTGTAAAATTTATTTAATTAACTGCTTTCTAAGAGAAACTCATTTGTAATTCTCATACATCAACCAATACATGTTAGTTCGTTTTAAACAAGTGCTGGTTATCTGCGTCATAATAATCAGTGTTCTTGTAGACAAAGAGCAAATGCCATCAAGAATTACAGGGATGGAACTGGTAATTGCCATCCAGAATATATGAATACTGATTTCTTTATAAATCTTTACAAGCCCAAGCAGTCACAGGCATGATATGCGTGTGAGAAGCTGCTATCAAACAGACATTCATCACGGAGAGCAGAGAGACAGGTGCAAATTAATGATTGATTGGGATTGGCCTTTTCATCACTACAAGAGCCCCTGACGAGCGTGATCATTTCTCATTGTGTGCCGCAGATAACAGATCTCTGAGTGTGAGCCAGACTGAAGAGTTAAGAATATAAGGGGTTAAAGATAGGAATCATCTCACCCAACTGCAGCGCTGGGCAGAGAGGAGAGAAAGACTGCAAACATGTCTCAATATTAATGTCCGGATATTATAGCATACGTCACTATATTCTGGATCAGATCTTGTCAATTCATTAGAGTTACCTATGTATTAAACTTCACTTTTAACTCACTGCACATCACATGTGCGGCATGAATTATATCTCAAATCATGCCTGGTTGAAGACAGGTGTGCTATTACTTTTCTAAGATTTTCGCCCGCACGATAAAAGAAGTGGAAAATCACATAAACTAACATCTGTACCATATGTAAAGACCAAAATATCACATTAAAACACACTAAAAGCCACTCTTAGCAATGAATAAATTGCATCAATGACAGCTAGGGCCCTATCATAAACCCGGCGCAATGCAACACCAAGGTGCGACGCAAGTGCTTTTTGCTAGTTTCAGCCTGACGCAGTTGTCATTTTCACATTCAGGGCCCACACTGTTTAAATAGCAAATCCATCTGTTCACCTATGGGTGTGCTGGTCTGAAAACGAGGTGTGTTCAGATGCATTGTTGGCGTGTTGCTATTTTGAGGCAACTGAAAACGACTGCGCCACTGACCAAACTGATCTAAAGTCAAAGGTGCAATATTTATTTATTTTTTTAAAGGGCGCTTTAGTAATATGTGGTGCAAAACATGCAAACACTCATGCAAACAAACATGCCAAATATTAAAAATAAAAGGATTACAATGTAAAAGATTATTATTGTATACATAAAGATAAAAATGCTTGCATGTCATAATGGATAGTCATTGCATGTATCAGAATTACCTTTTTGCAGTAATAGCGAATTAAATTTTGACCAAACGTGGCAATATACACATGTATTTATATAACACACGTAGGCCAGTAAGAGCTGTGCATTTAAACCTCACTCCCCTGATCTCAAGAGGTGCTTTGCGGTCTTTAGCCTCCTTGTTAGAGCACCCAACTCCCGTGCAGACGGGCCTGGCTTTGAGTCCACGTTACACCCAAAAGCATTCACATGACACACAACCATTTTGGACCATGCACCTGGTGCACTGACCATTTTTTCCGGCTTTAAAGGATTTGGACACGTCCCAAGTGCATCTGCACCATGCACTTCGGACCATGGGCTTAGATCGTTAAAAAAGGGCCCCTAATCTTTATTATTCACATTTAAAAGCATAATGTGGCTGTTTAAAATCTTACAGAAACGTACTTAAAAGTCACTCTTTGAAAATGAAAAGGCACTGGTATAAAACACATTCGCACATTGGCAAATTAAAGTGTGTGTGAAATGTGAGCAAGTCATTGATGAGGTGTTCAGTGTATGGTTTAGATATGAAGAGCAAAAGAAAGACAGAAGACTGAGACTGTGAATATGAAAAGGAACTTCAGTTGTTAGCAGGATTAATAGAGCAGAAGCGCTTCTTTCATTCTGGAGAGAAAGAAGCAGCCTATTATTCAGGACGATAACAGTTGACAAAACCCATGACATTCACCAGACGTTCTTGTTTATCCTGCCTGATTCAAAATAGTGCTTTCATTTCATAATGTACATTCTGAATAAATCAACAATGCCTTTCAGCTTACGTAAACATATCAACAAAAGTTCACACGTGGTCCTTCAGAACTCTTTTCGATTCTTCCGTCCATCAGCGTTGATTTTCCTGTCTGAGTGACTCACTGATTTAAGAGACTCATAGATGTTCTGTTTTCTGATACTCGCCCACAGATGTTTAGAGAGCTCTCTTTTATGTAACCCTTCTGATTACTGAGCTCAAGGCCACATGCGTCTTCTTCCTGTGTTTTTCACCTGTGTTACTGTAACACAAGCTAAACTGACTAATTATTAATTACATAACTGCAATTGCACCGCACTCATCCTCCAACATTGGCATTTAACAATCAGCCAGGCAGATTCAAATCATCCATATGCTCATCTGTAAGAGCGCCGCATGTCTTTTGAAGCTCCTTATCTCTGTATAACAATGCAATAATTATGTCTTGCTTTGGTAAATCTTAATTATGACATACTAAGTCATCATTTCGACCTTTTCTGCCAGGTTTCACAGATAAGGCTTAAGCTAGTCCTGGACTAAATGCATGTTTGAGCTGTTTTAACTGAAAGCAACTTGAACTGGCATATTTTAAAATATATCAGTGCCATCGTTTGTCTCGAGATGCACACCGGTAATGATTTTTTAATGTTGTAAGGCACTTTTATATTAGCTACTAAAGCATCTAAATTGAACTAAGGCCTAATCCTGGCTTAATCTAAATCCTGTCTGTGAAACCAGGCCTATATGTCATAATTCTGAGATAAAATGAAATTATGACATTAAGTCACAATTATGACTAAGTAATATGAGATAAAAATTGAAAGTTGACTTGTCGTCACAATTTTGACTTAGTATGTTTATTTTGTCATAATTTAATTTTTAAGTCATAATTTTGACTTTTCATATCATAAATATGACGTAGTATGAAATTTTCAACTTTTTATGTCCTAATTATGAGATAGAATTTCAAAATTATGAGATTAAAAATCTAAATTATGACAAATCATATTTATGAGATTAAGTCATATTTATCTGATGAAAAGTAAAAAAAAAAGTGACTAAGTCAGAACATAAGTAATATTTATGAGATTAAGAAAATCTAAATTATGAGAAAAAGCTAAAATTATGACTTTGTCACAATTTTTTCACAATTTTGACTTTCTAAGTCATTATTTAGACTTTAATGTCATAATTATGACTTTTAAGTCATCATTTCAACTTTTCATCTCATATATATGACTTAGTATGTCATAATTTAACATTTTCATCTCATAATTCTGATTTGCAAAAGCATGATTTATTTTTTTATTTTATTCTTTATTTATTTTTTGTTATGTGGTGCAAATGGGCTTCCATGAATAATAGGTTAGAAATGCACAGACTTATTTTATAAATAGCTGCTTTTTTGATGTGTGATTAACACTCATTTACGTAATAATTTTAGAAAAGACCTAAATATTTCACCTAATGCTCATTTGATTTCATATAATGGAAAAAAAGGTTCTTTCGAAAATAATAATGTTCTTCACTTAAAGAACAAAATGGTTCTTTTAAGAAATGATCACTGAAAGGTTCTTTGTAGAACCAAAAATGATTCTATTATGGCAACTATTTATTGTGGAACATTTAATTTTTAAGAGTATGACTGGAAAATGAAAACATTTTTTTTCTATGAATCATGGATTATGGGTTAAGGAGTTTTATAAATGGCAAACACCACTTATCAAAATCGGCCTTGTTTTGCTTCCAGTCTGTGACAGAACATTGACAATATTGACATTTACTGTTTGTTACAGTGTTTCAGCGATTGCCCTCATGCCCCACAACTGACGCAAAGCAGCACAACCGCTCTTTTGTGCTTCTATACAACAGTTCATCCGAACACCTTTAACATCTCTGACAACACATAATGAGATCTCACAATAGCACTGGTGTTCAGATGTGGCCTCTGGCAGCAGAGAACATGGAGTTGTCGAGTCAGATGAAAGGTGGCTGACTGCATCAACTGCCTGTGATTTCTGCTGGTTCTGAACTCAAGAAGATGCGGCACACAGATCAAACGATCACACAGCTGATACACACTTGACATATTCAGACTTCAAACTCTCTGCTGATTTGCTTGGCATAAATTTGAACTTTCCACAAAATATGATGAAGAAAGCAGCATGAAAGTCACGTAAAAATGACATTATAATAGTCTCACTTGTGGAGATGATGTTCATAATCTTTGAGCTGCAGAACTGACCTGATCGGTGATCTCATGCACCGTGCTTGATTTGAGAACATTTACAATTGATAAACAGATTATTTTAGGATTAGATAAGATTTTAGGATAATAGATTATTAATACAATTAAATAAATTAAACAATCTATATACTTGCTTGTTTTATTTGTGCACAAATTGTTGATCTATCAATATTCAATAAGGAAATAAGTTTTAATTATTGTCATATGGATGAGATACACATATGTACACACGATGGATGGATGGATGGATGGATGGATGGATGGATGGACGGACGGACGGACGGATGGATGGATGGACGGACGGATGGACGGACGGACGGACGGACGGACGGACAGACAAATCAATATGATGGATGGATGGATCAATATGATGGATGGATGGATGGAGACAGAAAACAATGGATGGATGGATGGATGGATGGATGGATGGATGGATGGATGGATGGATGGATGGATGGATGGATGGATGGATGGATGGATGGATGGATGGATGGATGATGGATGGACAAATCAATATGATGGATGGATGGATGGATCAATATGATGGATGGATGGATGGGTGGATTGACAAATATTATGGATGGACTGATGGATGGACTGATGGATGGATGGATGGATGGACAAATCAATATGATGGATGGATGGATGGATGGATGGATGGATGGGTGGATGGATGGCTGGATGGATGGATTGACAAATATGATTGATGGATGGATTGACAAATATGATGAATGGATGGATCAATATGATGGGTGGATGGATTGACAAATATGATGGATGCATGGATCAATATGATGGATGGATGGATGGATCAATATGATGGATGGATTGACAAATATGATGGATGGATGGATGGATGGTTCAATATGATGGATGGATGGATGGATGGACAAATCAATATGATGGATGGATGGACGGACAAATCAATATGATAGATGGATGGATGGATGGATGGATGGATGGATGGATGGATGGATGGATGGATGGATGGATGGATGGACAAATTAATATGATGGATGGATGTATGGACAAATCAATATGATGGATGGATGGATGGATGGATGGTTGGATGGATGGATGATGGATGGATGGATGATGGATGGGTGGATGGATGGATTGACAAATATGATGGATGGATGGATGGAAAAATCAATATGATAGATGCATGGATGGATGGATGGATGGACAAATCAATATGATGGATGGATGGGTGGGTGGATTGACAAATATTATGGATGGACTGATGGATGGATGGATGGATGGATGGATGGATGGATGGATGGATGGATGGATGGATCAATATGATGGATGGATGGGTGGGTGGATTGACAAATATTATGGATGGAATGATGGATGGATGGATGGATGGGTGGATGGATGGATTGACAAATATGATGGATGGATGGATGGATGGATGGATGGATGGATGGATGGATGGATGGATGGATGGATGGATGGATGGATTGACAAATATGATGGATGGATGGATGGATGGATGGATGGATGGACAAATCAATATGATAGATGGATGGATGGATGGATGGATGGATGGATGGATGGATGGATGGATGGATGGATGGATGGACAAATCAATATGATGGATGGATGGACAAATCAATATGATAGATGGATGGATGGATGGATGATGGATGGGTGGATGGATGGATGGATTGACAAATATGACGGATGGATGGATTGACAAATATGACGGATGGATGGATTGACAAATATGATGAATGGATGGATGGATGGATAGACAAATATGATGAATGGATGGATGGATGGATAGACAAATATGATGGATGGATGGATGGATGGATGGATGGATGGATGGATGGATGGATGGACAAATCAATATGATGTATGTATGTATGTATGTATGTATGGATGGATGGATGGATGGATGGATGGACAAATATGATGGATGGATTGACAAATATGACGGATGGATGGATTGACAAATATGATGAATGGATGGATGGATGGATTGACAAATATGATGAATGGATGGATGGATGGATAGACAAATATGATGGATGGATGGATGGATGGATGGATGGATGGATGGATGGATGGATGGATGGATGGATGGATGGATGGATGGATGGATGTATGTATGGATGGATGGATGGACAAATCAATATGATGTATGTATGTATGGATGGATGGATGGATGGATGGATGGATGGATGGATGGATGGATGGATGGACAAATATGATGGATGGATGGAAGGACAAATCAATATGATGGATGGATGGATGGATGGACAAATCAATATGATGGATGGATGGATGGATGGACAATATGACAATTTCTTTCTTCATACATTTACCTCAGCATACACAACGTTTGATTTGCGGCTTCTTTTCCTGTATCTGACACTTGTTTAGAGAATTGTCTTTCCTAAACCTGCTGACAGTGTGACTGAGTGTAAGTACTATCCTTCTGAAACAGGACTTCACCATGGGGAATACCTTATCAAGGGAACATGTCCCAAAACATAAGGACACCTGACCGGAGTTCAGGCCACAAGATGTCCTTGTCCTGAAGCACAGTGATTTGAGTCTCTGTGGCTGGTGTGGAACAGAGAGCAGGGACAGATGACAGATATGGACAAAAATCACCACATTTGCTCAAGAAATGACTGACCATTATTTCCTGTCCATTCAGATAGATAGATAGATCACAAGCTGCTAATCCATCAATATTCATTTTCATATACTTTATAGCATGAGAAAAATATGCCCCATTTAAGCCTATTTTAAGAGACAGTAGTGATCATGTTTCCATGCGCTTCAACTTGATCTCCACAGTAAATCACCATCATCAGCTCCCATCTGCTTTTCTCCGAGTCTCACAGTAGTATTGATTACACTGCTGCGTGTCTGATGACAGCGGTGTGTCAATCACGACGCCGCAGCAGCTTGTGGACCGAAGATCATCAGGGTCTCTGAGGACAGAATTAACCGAGATGAGAGGGACAGAGCAGGTGCTCCCTGGTTACTGATGAACTAATGCTCGTGATCTTTTGTTTGCTAATAAAAAGGAGCTTGTGGGGGTGGGGATATATCACTGCAATAAATCACATATACTCTGATTTATAACAGTGATATATTATAATACAACAAATAGCCATAATATTATAATATTATGATATGTATACAAATCAGATCAGCCAACTGTGAGAGTTCTTCCCAAGACCTTTGAACTAGACTTACACTGTATTTATTATTTAAAATTCACTGCTTCCTCGTTACCGCGTAACATATTGATTCAGAGAGCGGTTAATGAAGACACTTATGTAATATTGTGTAATACACATATTTATGATTGATTTTTATAATTGATATTTACCTACGCAATACAAACAATTCCTGTTATGCATCTAAATTACAGCAGGAACAAAAATGGTTGACAAATGATTCTGGTTCCTTTAATGAGTCTTTTAGCACTTCATATAGGAAACTAACACATCCACAAATAAAAAAAAAAAGTTTAAAATATATAAAAATACAATCATTTTACAGCATTTTTGCGGTTATTACATACAATATTTGAATTTGTTCTGAATGTGTAAGTAAAGAATCACTTTGACCAATTCAGTGAGTCGTTACGCTGATTCAAACTGATGTTTGAATCAGACTTCACTGGCGTCGAATGTTTATTTTTGAGACAATGCTGTGGAAAACTTTTTTTTTTTGGCATTATTGTGCAAAATAATGTTTTTTTTTATTATTTTCAAAGAAATCACCCATATATTCACTTGAGCTATAATGATTTTCTTCTTTAAAAAGCATTGACAGTGTACTGTACATCAGAAATGACTCAGCAAGAGCCATTAAAGGAATCATTCAGTTCCAGTATTTTTGGACCGGTATTTTCTCATCTCCACTAATTAAAGGGCCAGTCCCTCTGGTGTTAAAAATGCTTGGAAAAGCATAACCTGACATTTCTTGCAGTTATCCTGTTATCAGCGCTACCGCCACCCACAAGTGGTTTGATGTCCTTTAAGATGCTGCTCAGGGGAATCAATTAGCAAATGTACATGCTTCACATTTGGAGCCATTTGCATCATGTGAGAGTTTCACAGCGGTGACATGGCTTCATGTCTGCTGACCACTGGTGTTTTTTGCAGAGGTAATAGCAGGTTTTCACAGTCATGAACTAGTTTTGAACCAGTGATTATCTTAATCACGGAGCGTTCGAGGAACAGTCTCCTTTCAGCACAGTGTGAAGTTGTCAGGCATGTGATTTAGGTGACATGAACAAAACCGGCCATCGGTGGTTTACTTTTGTTTGTTTATCCAGTGTGCAAATGTTCTGTTAGTGCTTCCTAATAGAAACGGGAGCTTAGATGTTCCTGGAAAAGCCTGACAGACTCCTCCCTCTCCGCTTCTTATACCACACAGAGTCATCACACATGGCAACAGCTGCGGTCTGCGCATCCCTCACTATACGCTCTCCAGCACCTGACCAATGAGCCTCAGGTTACGCTTCACCCTCGACCTCAGCCCGGGGTCAGCGGGTTTGACTGTGGCCGAGGGCAGAAACATAATACGCTCATAACGCAATATTTAAAATTCAGTGTTTTTACTCCCAATGTCCTCACTGACCTGAAGAGACATATAGCATCTCTCTGAAATACACGATTCAGGTTAGAAAGCTGTGGCAAAATTAAACATTCAAACTAAAATAAAAGATAAATATTAGTTAAAAATTAGAAATGTTACCTTGGCAAAAATTGAAATGAGGGTTGCACTTTATTTTAAGGTGTCCAAGTTACATTGTAATTACACAAGTACTGAGTAATATTAACAGCATGTACTTACTATAGGGTTAGGATTAGTTGCAAGTAATTATGCATCATTTACCGTTTTTACTACAGTTAGTACATATATGTAACAAGGACACTGTAAAGGCCATGTTGGGCTGCTTAAGAGAAGAGGAAGAGTTGTTGTAGTAGAGTGTTGTTGACATGCCGTCATTTTCACAAACGAGGGTCAATTCAACACAAAATATGAACATGACGGCACATGCTAGTGGATGAGTTGAATCAACTCCACAGCAACTACATCAATTTATCCACTGACCATTCAGAAACGTCTAAAAGTTGTAACTTCTTCCATCAGTGTCGACTCCGGTTTGAACAATGTAAGGCTGAACACTTTCATCATTTTGGCTGCGTGAGATTCTCCAGCTTTGTTGTTGTTGAGCTGTTAAAGCTCCACCCTCTTCTGGAAAGGGGGCGGGAGCAGCAGCTCATTTGCATTTAAAGGGACACACACAAAAACGGTGTGTTTTTGCTCACACCCAAATATAACATCTTGTGAAAAGGGGCATTAAGTCCCATTTAATCTCTGAACACACTAAGCTGATACAGTTATATGGCTGTAATATATTATCCAACAGGGTGTGTCAGTGTTTAAACAGGTTTAATTTTTCATTAACTTTGTCAGAAAGGATCTCAATTAAGTGGCAGGGGAAAAATCAATAGCCTATCAGTGACTTAACAGAGAAGCATTCAAATACAAACATCTAGTTGGCGGTACCTTTTTATGCATCACTGAGCAATTGCATTCAATTAAACAATAAGTGTGTGTTTGTAAAATACAGTTTCAATCAGCGTGACATACAGCTATAGATATTCTCTTGGTGTTTCTACTGGCTGCTTCACATAACCTTTGACCCCTGAGGGAAACCTCTGTCAAAAATCATCTTCTCATGTGACTGTCTTGCCGCATGTCTGTGAGTGTATTTGCACTTAAAGCTTTAGATGAATCATGTATTTTCATTGAGTGTATTACTGTTTGGTTACTTTGGAAAAACAAATATTCTCAGCGGATCGTCCTCTGTGGATTTCCACGGAGCATGATGACCTTTACTCAAACCAAATAATGGAGAGGAAAGAGCGATGTGTGTGTTTTGGTAAAAACCCGAGTGCTCGCAGGAAGTAAAAGATACAAGGTGGTGGGCCGAAAAAGCATTAAAGTAGTATAACGATGGAAACCAGTCAATTTAAGTCAAGTCACCTTTATTTTTAGATGGTTTCAAAGTCGCGTCACAGTAATAAACAGGAAAATAACAATCAATCAAAATAGCAAATCAATCAAACTCCATCAAATAGTAATATTTAATATTGTGTGCATTTATCGTGCGCTGTTGCATGGATTAAAAAAGTGTTTATGCATTAAAATATACTTTTTTTTTAATGAACCAGTTGTTCATACTCTATGTCCCTGCTGAAAATACGCTTAAACTAGGCTAATATGTTTAGCTGGTTTAGGCTTCAGAAACTAGGAGACCAGCTAAGACCAGCAAACCATCTTAGGAATTTAAAGGGACAGTTCACCCAAAAATGAAAATTATCCCATGATTTACTCACCCTCAAGCCATCCTAGATGGCTTAAACAAATAGGACTAGACAACAAACTCAGGCTCCTCTTCTATTGTATCAAAATCCTCTGACATTTCTCGTTAAAGATTCTCGTTAAAGGTTTTTCCTACAAAAACCCATCGCTTCACTTCAGAAGGCCTTTATTAACCCCCTGGAGCCGTATGGATTACTTTTATAATGGATGGATGCACTTTTTGGGGCTTCAAAATCACTCCTCCCATTCACTACCATTATAAAGCTTGGAAGAGCCGGCATATTTTTAAATATATCTCCGATTGTGTTCGTCTGAAAGAAGATTTTTCATTTACATCTAGGATGGCTTGAGGGTGAGTAAATCATGGGATAATTTTCAATTTTTCTGTGAACTATCCCTTTAAGCTGCACTTTTATACTCATTGAATACACTCAGCATCCCTCTCACATTTTGTAATGGACACACATATGAGCAGAAGAAACGTGCAAGACCTTTCTTATCTATTTCTGCATTTCTAATCGCTGACTTTTACACGCATGTGTGTGTGAAGAATAAAAACAAAGTGCATGTGATCAGAGGAAAAGCAAACACTGGTGTGTTATGGAGACGGAGCGCTCTGTGCTCAAAAGACCTCCTCCTCCTCGTCGTTAACCTGAGCAAATAAACAAACCAGCGGCAGTCCGACAGACAGAGTGACACGGCTCATGCACACACACACACAGGACACACACCGAATCATAGCATGCAACATGTTTACTCTTTATGCATCATCAAAAAATGGATTAAAAATGCATTAAAAACAGAATGCACAAGATATGAAAAATTATTATTTGCAAGCGCATAAAAAACATGGTTTTGCATGTCACATCTAGTATATGTTTGCACCAAATGCAACTGCGATTGATTTTGGACTTTGAATACTGTAGAAAGAAATAATGCTTGCAAGCTGAGCACTGTCATATCTTACAGAAGTAAGAAGTGCTGTTGTTCCATGTGATTTGATGGGCTAGTGAAGTGCCTTGTGTCAGTTTCTCACGTGCAAACGAGTGAGTGTGTGTTTGTTTAAGATGATAAGTCTCTCTTTTCACCACAGAAACTCTAATTTCATGTAACCAAACAGGTGTAGCTGTGCTAAACCATTAGGTAGAGCACATTTGGAGTTAAGATTAACTGTAATCAAACCCAACTTGACCGACCAAAACACACACACAGTCAGTCAGTTATATACTTGAGGTTTTTTAATACTTTTGAAAGACTCATCTGCTCACCATAGCTACATTTATTTGATCAAAAATACTGTAAAATCAGTAATATTGTGAAATATTATTCCAATTTAAAATATCTGTTTTCCATGTGAATATATGTTAAAGTGTAATTTATATCCTGTGATCAAAGCTGAATTTTCAGCATCATTACTCCAGTCTGCAGTGTCACATGATCCTTCAGAAATCATTCTAATATGATGATTTGATGCTTAAGAAACATTTATGATTATTTCTGATGTATTTATTATTATATATACACATTATATATAAAATATACAATATTAAATATGCCCTAGTACCTTTTACTCTAAAGCAGACAAATGGTTCAAATCTTCAACTCTTGCTGCTTATATCTGGGCCTGTTTTAAAATAGCAGTTCAAGAACAATTGAGATTATTGGGCAACACTGCCCTCCTGTGTTCAACTGAAATATGACTGTCATCACTATCAGTCACATATAGATTTGAAAATCATCAAATATGTAATTGAAATTTTTCCTACAACAGCTCATCAAGGAGGCATTTATACAGGAATCTTCATGAACAGAAATGCTGTAATTTAATAATAATAATTTCCTGTAACAAAATTCCTATCAACCACACAGCTAAAGGAAGAGGATGTGATGTATCAAGAGAACTCAAACATCCCTCCATCAGCGATATGAGATGGCAGCGTGACCCTGACGGAGATATCTTGATGACTAGTAGCTCCTGCTTGACATGTGGTCATGAAACCCACAGCGCTTTTTCCTCTTAAGTACATGAAAACATGAAACATGAAAACATCTCAGCAGCAGGAACTTAAGTACTCCATCTGAGCAGAACACCACAGAGAAAGATCTTGACAATGCCGGCGTTCAATAGAACACATGACTATGTAAGGAAGGTTCCCAGGTAAAGGTGAACTTGACCCTGACCTGGAGGAAAATTGAGTGGTAAGACCATTTGCTCTCTGTGGCAAGATTACTGTCAACATGAAATGTCAATAAATGTGGGAACTTTTACTTATATATATATGATTTGTTCCTTTACCACAGAGCACTCACTCCAGAGTTTGCCTATGTTTGTCATGTCCTCGCCAACTCTTAAAGTCACTGATGTAACGTTAACTGGTAATGGAAACACTCTGCCTAAATATTTTCATGCAACATAAGTGTTCATTTATTCAGGCTAGCAAATCTAGGAGCTGCTCGTCTGGCATATGCTTCAGAAGGTTTACCTTTGTACACGTACAGGATGGAATAGAGCCAATCATCCTTAAATGCCATGTGATCAATCACTCTGAAAATGCACAGCATCACAAATTATGAAGAAGTACTGGTCTGAGATTTTTAATCCCATCTTTGGAGTTACTGACTTTGTTGCCTGTTCTTATGTAATGTTTACTATGTTCTTTGAAAAAAAAAATTCTGGTCTGAGTGTTTTGGAAAGATTTAAACTGAACATTTCATATATCTGTGAATTTTGTGAAAAATAAACAAATTTGCATTTTTTTTCCCCATTGTATTTACTCAAGATTGTTTGGGAAGGATTTAGAAACCATTGTGAAAGGTGCACGGCTAAAAAACAAAACTGCATGCATTTTGCGGAAGATCACTGTTTTGGTTTATCTGTGATGAATGTGATTATCCTACTGCTCATAAAACATTCACTATTACCCAGGTGAAAAAAAAAGTACATTTCAATAATGTTCTTAAAGTGCTCTATTTTCGCACACTAATTTTGTACTTAATATACTAAAAATTCTTCTTTAGTACTTCTTAAGATCATCTTAAGAACATCTAAGTGTCCTCAACTGTGCTATTTTGAGACACCATGAAATATGAAGTAAAATGTGCTTTTAATATACAATCTCTGTATTTAAAAATGTATTTAGTTACCACTTGTAGTACACTATGGGTTAAAATGTACTATAAATAGTATCTAAATCCATTTTTAAATACAGAGATAGTATATTAAAATACTTGTTTCTTGTACGGCGTGCAAAATCAGCGCGAGAATGACAGGTGAACAGCACCTAACTTTCCTTCTGAACCGACAACAAGTGGCACTGGAAAAGTATAGACCAAAAGAAAGACAGTCTTAGAAAGGGCTACAACGAAAAAAGGCTGGACAATTAAAGAGCTAAAACCCCAAATTAATATCGGTGTTGCTTTTCCACGCTGGGGACCAGGTTTAGTTAGTCAAAGGAACTGAAATATAATGCCATGGTTGCAGTAGTTCTTTTGGACAGGTAGGTACATGGTATAACTGACGTGTTTTGATAGTAGGCTAACGCCTAGTGTAGCATAAGCAGTTTGTGTAACTTTGTTAATTAGCTCAGCACCCAGCATCTAATCGGGAACTATTTTCATGTTTTAAAAGTTATAATTAAACTAAAATATCCACACCTTTGGTGCATGGATTCATAAGGCCACCACCACCAGACGTTTCAACCGTTTGCTTTTGAGTCTTGTTACAAACAATGAGTAAAACGTCTTGCATCCCTGCGGTTATTGAGCATGCCGTCATTAGCACGAAAGAGCATGTGTTGTTCCTTCCCTTGATATTACCCTTGTGAAAAAAAGTGCACTTTAGTATACTTTTATAAAGTGTACTTATTGCACAAATAATATACTTTAAAAGAACACACTTAAGTGTGAATTAAATGTAATGTTTACATCGCTTAAGTGCATTCTATTTGTAATTCATTTCAAATGCATCACAGATTAAGTTCATATTAAATGCAATAAGTTTTGAGTGATTTTTTTGTACAACTTAAATGGGACTTTAATACAATTTTATGATAACCTTCATAATTGCTTCTAGTATCTTTAAAATATAGTTGAAGTGCACTGCCCAATGTACTAACAAGCAATTAATGTGAACTAAAATATATTTTAATATTAGTTATCAATACACTTAAGTGTGAATTAAAGGTAAAAAATATTGTCATTAAAGTATATTCTCTTCAAGTACACTTAAGTGGCCTTTAATTTTAATGATATTATATTATCTGCAAGTGCATTTGAAGTACACACAAAGTACACTTTCAATACAATTAAGTGCACTTCTTTTTCACAAGGGCACTATCACCTTTCTGGTTATAAAGACAGTGATGTGGTTTATTTTGTGCTCAATGCTGCTAGTTTTTCATCAGTTGTCATGTAAAAAAATTCCAGAATCCATGTTTACATTCATTATTGTAGTACTGTTATTGACTGTACTGTAAAGTTTTCTCACCAGAGAATGAAAATGTGATCCAACAATGTTGTTTCTGGTCGTCAGCTTCAGGTCTGTGCGCGTTCATGTATTTTGGAGTGGCGTGGCTTTGGACGGCGATTTGTGCTAGCAGGCTAAAGTTAGCATTTTCCCAGAACACCTACTACACCTTTAAGACATTGTACTTCCTTGAAAATAAATTCCAGCACAGCGCTAAAACCATAATGAAATGATCTTCACAAGATAATGCTTTACAATGAGCGCTGTATGGTGATTTATCTGTTCAATAAAATACTCACCTGTTGAGTAACAAAAACGCCATCTCCTTTTCGCTTTAACTTTTCAAATCCCTCAGTTCTCGCCATCTCCAAAAAGCCGAGCCAGTGCTGATTCTGGGTTTATCAGGAGCTCTGTCACATTCTGTTTTTGCCAGCAGACTTTCCTCTGATTTCGCGATTTAGCTGCTCCATGCCTTTTCCAACCTTGCTGGAGCAACTTTTCTATATTACGGATATGACGAGACTCACACAGGCAAGTGACGAATGCACGCAATTTCCCGCGAAATCCATCCCGCCCGGTCTAAAATATAAATGCTTATAAAAGGCTCACAGTGAATCAGGGCAAGACAAAACAATGTTTTGGAAGTAGTGGTGATCAGGTATTGTCATTATTAAATTTTGAACAAAAATATTATAAAGTGCACCTTTTATAGGTTAGCCTACTGTACTATATACTTACCATATGGGCCTACATAAAAATAAATCCGCTATCTGCAAACCAAATTTATTAGCTTTTATAAATGCACTGATAACGATTTTCTTGGATTTTTAGTTACTGCAAGTTACTGTATTTTGATTTACAGTAATTGTACTGTAATTCAATTTACAGTACACAAGAACAGTACTGTAATTCTACAAAACAGTACTGTACTGTATTTTTGCATTACTGCATTTTCTACTTTTAGTTTGCTTCTGCTCTAATTAATAATACAGCATTGTACTGTAATATAAAAATGCAGTATTGTACAGTAGGTTTTTACAGTAATGTGCTGCTAAATCTACAGCAACATTTAACAGTGTGACTTTAAGAAAGGATCCTGCCAATGCTGTTCAAGAAGCCATGCTCTCCTTGTTTATCATATTTAACCTGCTGAAAGATATTTTTATGAAATAGAGATGCAAATGACCTGAAATGAGAATAATTGTTTAATTTAATTACTTCTGATTGTATTGTTCTCTTCTTTGTAATTGGCTTTGCATAAATAAATTAAGGCTATATTTGATATCACACTTCTCTCTGTGAAATCTGAAGCATCATTTAGAAAACAGAGGCAATAATAACTGAAGTAGTTATGGCATGCTGGAGGAACTTTGATTTGCATGTTTATTTTTGTAAGGAAGGAGAAGCAATATGATGTCGTGTCCAGGAGGGGGCGCTGTGAGATAATATTACTGAGACTACAATGCAGAATTCACTTCACTGTCCGATTTATTGTTGGGAATACAATACACGTTACATAAAAACCTTGAAAAAAAACAACAACAGCGTGGAGGTCGTCAACACTTTGAGATAGAAAAAAGTTCTGTATATCATTGCTTGTCATTTCTGTGATATTACCTGTTCATGTCATTTCTTCATAGAGGGGAAAATAAACTGAGTTTACCTTATATACATTAACTGATATGTGGTCAAAATTCTCTGAGCAGCTAAAAATGGCACATCAGTACAAATTTTCTGACAATAAAATATTAATTTCAGGCTAAATACTGGTATTTCATTAGTTCCAGGTGATATAAAAAAATAAGAAGAACAACAACAACAACAACAGAAAAACAACAAGAACAAAAGTGCAAAAGGCATAGTACTCTCCAGGTGAAAACTCTTCAAATGAAAATATTTTTACAGCACGATATATTAAACGATCTACAGTACGCATAGTATCTTGACATAACATCAATTTGGCACATTCTGACCATCACTTAAAGCAACTAATGTCTAGTTAAAGCTTTCTATATATTTAGCGTACAGGACAAAAAAATGTAAAAGCATTCAACAAAACATCAATCATGTATTATGCAAACTAAGCGCAAACTGATATTTTTCACATGTATATTACATACATTCATATTTTATGAAAAGACACTGATGAGAGAATATGGTGGCACTTTATTTTACTACTTTTATGCTTATACAAACTATGAAGGCTACTTATTATAACTGGGTAATAACCCTAACCTTAACTCTGAAAAAAACTAATTGTTGGTTTAACTTAAAAATAAACATAAGTTACCAGGTTGCTTTAAATTGAGTTCATTAAAATTAAAAATTTGAGTTAATACAATGAAGGCAATTGGTTCAATCAAAATATTATGTCATCTGAACCACATTAATTATTTAAGTTGATTGGACAAAATAAAAAAAAATTGTGATAAATAATATAAATTATTATAAAAAGATTTTTTTTACAGTGCAGTAGCCTATTTTCTTAGGTTAGTATACACACATAGTGTATAATAAAGTGCAACCGAGAATATGATTATGGAGCGTCAATATGTATTTTTTTTTGACTATCTTAAACTTACCATTCATGTTAAAACATTTTATCATGTCACATGATCTGTTCATAAGCCATAAAATGATATGAAAGAGAAAGAGAAATTAATCTGAGAAGAGACTCACTGAAAGAGAAAATCTGGCAAATTTAACCTTAAAACCATGAAAGATTAAAAAAAGTCACCCAAAGATAAAAAATAATCAGCAATAAACATAAAAAGCCGTGTTCTGGGCGAGAAATAAAACAAGAAAATTAAGTCTCTTTCTTTTAATAAAAGAACATTTACAAAGAAAAGAAAAAAAACAATTTCTCTAATGTAATTTGAAAGCATTTCCACACATATTTCAATGTGTGCATCAGGTCTCATTTTGCAAGAATGAGACAAAGCACAGAAAGCTCCATTTTATAAAAAGATAAGTCTTTGTTAAATATGATTTATCACACACAATTAATTCTCTGTTTATCTTATAGCGACACAATATAAGTTAGTGTATGACTGGGTTCAAGTGAAGCTGCCACAGAAAAGCTCATCATTAACTTGGGAATGAATGATTTGTACATGATGCGAGGTCTGACACAACGGACCATGAGTGTTGAACATACATTCACAGCTGCTTGGAGAGGTGGGTCAGGAGAACAATTCGAGAGTGTGATGAAACATCTGCATTTATTGGGAGTGTAAATATTTACGCATTCTGACGACTGCTTCTCTGTTCGCTTTGTGCCGTTCGCCATTGTTTGTGAGCTGTGAATTGCATGAAGGTCAAAAGAAAGAATACAGCGTTTGAAAATGAAAGTCTCCAGAGACACGGAATATCTGACAGGCATCTAATTTATGCGAGAGAAGAGGATGAAAGTGGAAAAACACACAAACAGACAGACAGACAGAGTTTAGGAGCGACAGCAGCCGACTCCCTTCATCTCCTTGTTAACATACTCCTGCAGCTGAAACTTTGGCTCGTTAGGCTCCTTCATCTCCCTGTGCTTCAGTTCCCTGAGAGATGGGGAGGGAGACATCAGTTTCCTTTTTAAACTCAGGGGGAATTCACTAAAAATGACTTGTGCCTGCTGTTTATTTGCACATGCTGTCTGTGCTGTTTAAGCACAAGATTCAATGAAGGAATTAGACAAATCTGGTAACGACGCAAACACTCTGTGATCTGATGCACTTTAAAGGGTTAGTTAACCCAAAAATGAAAATTCTGTCTTTAATTAATCACCCTCATGTCTTTCTACACCTGTAAGACCTTTGTTCGTCTTCAGAACACAAAGATATTTTTGATGAAATGCGATGGCTCAAGTGAGGCCGAGCAGAAAGCTACTAAAGACATGTTTAAAACAGTTCATGTGACTACAGTGGTTCAATCTTAATGTTTTTTGTGTGCCAAAAAACAACAATAAAGGAAAAAAAAAAACACCTTTATTCAACTGTGACAGGACAGTCGTCAATGATTTGTGCTTTTCCTATTTTGTTTTGCTTGTAAATGGAGCGTTTGAGAGAGAGCTTTTTCCAATCCGGTTATGTTGTGGATTAGACGCTAATTCAGGGCATTATATGTAACGTTAGTATGTTTTGAGGAGGGTTTCAGGCCCAGCAAATTAATGTTGTTTTTCCTTTTTTTTTTTTTTTTGGTTGAACTTTGGATCCAGATGATGTTTTTCTTTTTTTCTCATGCCCGTTTTTCTCTTATGTGGCTGCCTTTCTTCGTGATCCCATGTTTCAAACTTTAGTTAGTGTGATGTTGTTGTTAGAGTATAAATAAAATCTGTAAAATTTTAAAGCTCAAAGTTCAATGCCAATCGAGATATTTTATTTAACAGAAGTCGCCTACATCGAACGGCCAGTTTGGACTACATCCCTCTACTTCCTTCTTTAATGACATCACTAAAACAGTTTTCTCCGCCCACAGGAATACACAAAAAAGGGGGCGTGGTCTTGTTGCGCTCCCACGGAGAAGAGCAAGAGTTGTGTTTGTAGAGTGTGTTTGTCGTCAAAACGCTGTTAGTTTCATCCCGCAGTCCAATCACCTTTGTTTGGCCTTCCCAGGGACGCTGTACTTAGAGATCAATGGTTACAATTTATGTTTAACTCGGTTCCCGAAAATTATAATTGTGGTATCCTTACTGCAATAGTTAATGTTGGACTGCAGTGCACATAATGGCCACAAGAGGGGACTATGTTTATTAATATGGCTGTTTTCCGTTTGAGGTACTCTTCTGAGTGAGTGCTAACGTTGTACATTTTCTGTCGCTGCTTGTGGAGATTAAAGAGTTCAGTCTCTCGGGAATTATTGTCTTTTGTGTTCATTCGGCACAACACCACAATAATCCACATGTAAAACTATGTGCGGCACACGTTATGGTAAGAGGCGTGACCTTTCCGGGCAAGAAGCGCTAAGCTGCTGTCGAATCACAACACAGGAACCGCTGGCACAATCAGAACTCGTTAAGTATTTCTGAAGGAGGGACTTCATAGAACAAGGAAGTCATCAGCCCGTTTTTATGACAGTGGAAACAGCGGTATACAGATAAGTAAATTATGTGAAAAATACTGTGTTTTTTTACACGCGAAACATGAACACATGTTATATTGCACACTATAAACACAATCAAAGCTTCAAAAAAACATGAAAAACGGGACCTTTAATGCATTTTGATTCATTCTTGTTCCTGCATAAGATTTATTGCATCGCATTTAAAGGTACAATTTTGTAAGATATTCGCAGTAAAATATCCAAAAACCACTAGGCTAGTGTTATATATTTTGTCCAGCTGATTACAAACAATATCTCTAATGTTTTCAACTACTTGTAAATCATGAGAAAATTCCCATTCTAAACAGTGACACGGGGCAGTGCAGTCGCCTGTCAATGACGTCAGTTACCTTTGTTACCGCCTTTACTGACGTAGAAACCACATGACAACAGTGTCGTGGACAAATGCGGAAGTAGTGTCTAGCGTCCAGCAAACCACTAGCTAGCTTCAAGCAGTTCCTTATTTACTTCTTGCACGTTTTATGGTGGATTGTGTTACTTATTTATGGAACATAATTACTGTTTACCATCTGCCGCTGGTTCTGTCGACAAGGACAGCTCCCGTAAACGTAAGCGTACGGGCCAACCAAACGACCAAAGAAGAGTTTGGGACAAGAGGAGAGAAAGAGCGAGGATCAATATCGGTCTTGCATTTTCTAGATGGAGAGAGCTTCGCGACAAACTTCACCTAGAAAGAGATGCCGATCTCGCTTGTGTTTTACTCGACAGGTGAGTTGTTTTGATTCGTATCTTTACAGAAAACGTATGCCATTATAACGATCAACACGATTAGTATTATGGGGCGTACACACCAAACGCGGGGTATCGCGTCTCTAGACCCGCGCGAGGACGCGTCTGATCCATAGTCTGATGGCGTCTTTGTATGTAATCTACTCGTGCAAATCGTTGAACTCGCGTTTGCTATGTATGCCCAATTATTGTGTTTATTAATTTGATAATTTATTGTCAAACTATATTTGCTGTATTGTATTGCCATATAGCATGACGCAATATGTAATGGTGGCATGTGAAAATTGCTTTTTCAGACACTCACTTTTTGTTAGTTACTGTAGCAGCTACAGTGTAGTTATCATAATTTTACATCATAACCTCACAATAAAAATTGTGCTGTCAATACATCTGATACATATGGTAAAGCGGAAGCAGCGCCGGCGATTGTGTCACAATAAAAGTCCCGCTGCTCGTTCAGCTCCACAACACTCGGTCCTGCTCTGCTTCATACTACAGTAACGTTAATAATCGCATCCATTAACATGTTTTCTTCCCAAGTCCTATTGCACTGTCTGTTGAGGTTCCACACTCAAAGATTCCACACTCAAACTTGCCATTATTAAGCTACGCCTTTGTTTTGAATAGGCATCTAGCGAGCTCTAGCGGACAAAATTATTACATACTGCACCTTTAATTATCTGAATTATTTAATTATTTGATTTATCTGTCACTCATTTATTGTTGTGAGGTAACTAAAAGGTAAATGTTTCTGGGCTTGAAATTAATAGTTGTGATTTATGTGTTTATTTTTCCACTCTATTTTTCTTTTTTTCTTTTGAGTTGAATATGATGTACTGACTTGTAATGTAATATGATTGGAGTTGAACTTAAATAGAAAACATTTAAATCAACTTCCTTGTGGTTCCTTGTTCTATTTGATTCATATAATCGGGTTGATAATGTCATTCCTATATGTAGTGTCTCTGATGATGAAATTAATTTAATAATTGTGGTGGCCAAATACCGTCACACAACAATATAGTGATGGGCGATTTCAAAACACTGCTTCATGAAGCTTTACGAATCTTTTGTTTCGAATCAGTGGTTCGGAGCATGTATCAAACTGCCAAAGTCATGTGATTTCAGTAAACGATGCTTCGTTACATTATAAGTGTTTCGAAACATTTTGAAATTTCAATGGTTCACATGACTTTAGCAGTTTGATACATGCTCCGAACCACTGATTTGAAACAAAAGATTCACAAAGCTTCATGAAGCAGTGTTTTGAAATCGCCCATCACTAGATATTGTTGAATAAAGTTTTTTGGTTTTTTTTTGGTGCACAAAAAGTATTCTCATCCCTTCATAACATTAATGTTGAACAACTGTAGTCACATGAACTGTTTTAAATATGTCTTTAGTAGCTTTCTGAGCATTTGAAAGCCATTGGATTTAATCAAAAATATCTTAATTTGTGTTCTGAAGATTAACAAAGGTCTTAACGGTGTGGAACGACAAGAGGTTGAGTAATTAATGACAGAATTTTCATTTTTGGGTGAACTAACCTATTAATGGGAATGTTGAGCATCTGTGATCCGACACCTAAATCAGCTGTTTAAATGGCAAAAGCGGCATGTATAGATAATGCTTTTCTCCATCATACATCAGTTACTTCTGCCAAACCTGCAACATTAATCTAATTTTGGGAATAACACACTCAAAAACATGACATTTTTTAATCATTTACAATAAAAGGTGTGTTTGCACTTAAACAGAATTTATATATGCATTTTGTAAAGCTATACTAGCATGTTTCAATGTTGTTAAATTGGATTACGGTGGTTTATGAATAAAGCCCAGTGCACACTGCACAATTTTGGCCCTGATTTTATTGAGACGAATTAAAATGCAGCTTTTTGTGCTGAAATACTGACACACTTTCTCATTAAATCTTGTTCAAAATAAATCCCCCTAAACCTAATGGCACATTATTTATTCTTAATTATTTATTTATTAAAATGCTAATTATTCCAAACTTTTGCATTGGCATTTTAAATGTAAATACGTTTTTTAGATGGTATAAACTCATATAAACTGGTTAAAGGGTTAGTTCACCCAAAAATGAAAATTCTGTCATGAATTACTCACCCTTATCTTAATTTGTGTTCTGAAGATGAACGAAGGTCTTACGGGTGTGGAATGACATGAGGTGAGTCATTAATGACAGAATTTCATTTTTGGGTGAACTAACCCTTTAAATTGGATTACGGGTGGTTAAAGTCCCCGTAAAGTCATTTTAAAGTATGTGTTTGTCACACAGCAGAAAAATGTGTTATTGACCACCCAGCCAAATTGGAATGATTAAAAAAAAAAGTAAATGAAGCAAGTAAATGAAATAAGTTATCAAAATCTCGAAAAACACTGGGGGCGTGTCGTTGCTGTGCACGGCAACTTACACTCATTGGTGGAAGCGTACTGCCGACTGTTGTCGTGTCGACAAATGACGGTGCAGCGAGATGGGAGGATGAAGGCCAGGACGGGAGAGACTTCTGATTAAACTCTGTAAAACTATCCGTTGTAGAACGACCACTTTAGATACAAAATTAATCCATTTCATCATTTTAGGAAATTGAAATAAGGAGACCGAGCTGAATGTATATTATAAAAACCATGTAACGTGTAACGAAGGCATTACTAGCTACATGTGCAAAGGGCTGTATAAATGTAATGACACTCGAGATTGAGCAAGTGAGCCACTGTAGCGTTAGGGGCGACGCCACGCACACTCTGTGCATCATCGACAGTTATATAGTGTTAGAGGCGGGGCCATGTTCGGGGGCTCCGGTGCGTCATCTAGGGCTGTCAAACGATTAATCGCATACAAAATAAAAGTTTGAGTTTGTATAATATATGTGTGAGTAATGTGTGTAATTAATATGTATATATAAATACACACAAATTAATGTATATTTAAGAGAAATATGTTATTTATGTACAAAAAATGTTTTTATATATAATATAAATTATATAAAAATATAAATAAATACATATACTTATGCATGGATGTGTTTGTATTTATATATACATAATAATTACACACAGTACACCCACATATATTAGGCAAACTCAAACTTTTATTTTGTATGCGATTAATCGTGATTCATCGTTTGAGTCATCGGACCCCCGTTATAGCTCCACCCAAAAAATCCTGAAAAACTGTTTAACGCTCTAACTTCACAATTAAGCACTACACAGTTTACAGTCTTTGTAATATATTTCAGCAATACATTTGTAACATTTAAAATGTGTTTAGAAACAATTCTCAGAATTGACTTTACAGGGACTTTAATGGACTTTTAAGATGCTGCTTTTTGCACATGCAAAAAATCTGTGTTTTCACCAACAGGACACACTTTTCCATAAAATCTTGTAAACGTTTTGTGTTTGAAAACTGTTGTGTCCCATGGTAAAGATAGATCATTGCATCAGGCCCACACAGAATGTCCTGAATTTGGAATGGCATCGCTTGCCGCGTGTGTGTACGTTCATAAGATATTGTGGCTAATGTTTTCAGCTGCCAATAAGAGTGTGATACTCTCAGCTCTATTTTCCCAGATGGAATCTGTGCCTGAAAACGAGTGACTTACTTGGCCACAGCAGTGAAGGCCAACTCCACATTCAGACCTGATTTAGCACTGGTCTCCATGAAGGGAACGCCATACTCCTTTAGAGAGAAAGAGAACACTTGTCTTATTCCTTCCTTACAATATGCAGACACAAATGAACCCTAAACATAATGCATATTACATTTACAAACAGTGGGATCAGTGCTTCAGGATTTCCTTAAAATGTCCCTATTTTAAAGGTTGCTATTTTTTTGTCTGCATGACCCAGAATGACCGTGTGAGTGTTTATGTGTTGATATAACACACCTTGGCCAGTTTCTCACCCTCCTCTCTCTTCACGACCCTCTCATGTGTGGCATCAGCCTGAAAAATCAATCAATCGATCAATGGATCAATCAATAAACAATGCAATATGTACTAGCTTTAATCAATATTTTCTAAATAAATTATTTATGAATTGATGCCATAAGTGCACGGAGAGTCCAAAGGTCATAAGGTTTCAGATGTCGAATAAGTGAAGTATCTTTAATTTTGCAGGAATGTTTACTCACCTTGTTACCCAGAAGCATGATCACTACATTCTGCTGAGCGAACTCATGAATCTCTGTGAGCCAGGCCTGCAAAAAGAGAACAACTGACAGCAATTGTATTGTAAATTTACAGGAAATTACCATAATCTCAGATGCAGGACTTAAATTACTCTATATCTAGTTTAGGGTACCAATAAAGTTCACACTTGAATCCCTGGAAGAAAGAAAAAACAATATTTTCCAATACAGCAAGAGAGGGCAGGTCATTTCAAGGAAGGTTTAATCAATAAAAATTGCTGGGGTGAATTTGCAGTCACCCTAGAAAAGAGATATAATAAGGAAAATGGCATTCAGGAGAGGAGAGAGAGGGTGATGAATCTCTGTGGACCTCAGCTCCTGTTAATATTGAGAGCAGGGAATCATAGCAGTAATAAAATTCAATGACACAGTAAGGGTCAGACACTTCCTGAGTCTCATCATCACCATCACCACACACACATACACACACACACACACACACACACACACTCAGAGTAACATGTTCAATAATTAGAGATGTTGTTATTGCTCATACTACAGTTAACTCCTAACCCTCAGTTTGTCCTGCACCGATTATAACCACAGGCGTCAATTATACCTTAAATCAGGGATTCCCAAAACTTTTTGCTAGCTGAAACCTTTAGACATAAAATAATTATTGCCAAGTATTCTTTCACATTCAAGGAATTTGTCTTGGAGACAGAAGCTATTACACTCGATATATAAAGAATTAGGTAACACTTTAGAATAATGGTCCATCATTAATAATTAATTATGCAGGAAGTACTGCAGGACTAATGAGTAGAACTACATTAACACTTCAGCTACTTCTATAGAAACAAGCTTAACTAATCAGTAAGTAATATTAAATTTAGAAGATAGTTCCTTATTAGCTTATCAATAATTACCTATTGAGATTACCATCATTAATAACTATTAACTAACGGACAAATTGTAAAGAACATTATCATGTTTCTGAGACGTAATCAGTCATCATTTTTACTCTTAATATAGTTATAAAATGCATCATTAATTATTCAAGTGTTAGCTAGACACTATGCAGGAACTACTAGTGATCAGGACCATTATTTTAAAGTGAAAGACATCTTTTTCACTTTAAAATGGTCCAGATCACTAGCAGTTCTTGAAGAATGACAAGGTACTTGAGTAATTAGTGATGCATTTTATGACCACGTTGAGAGTAAAAAAGGACAATCTTCAAGAATCTGGACCATCATTTTAAAGGTGCCCTAGAACCAGTTTTCACAAGATGTAATATAAATCTAAGGTGTCCCCTGAATGTGTCTGAAGTTTCAGCTCAAAATACCCCATAGACTTTTTAAAATTATTTTATTTTAACTGCTTATTTTGGGGCATCATTAACTATGCACCGATTAAACGCGCGGCCCCTTTAAATCCTCGCGCTCCCCGCCCCCGAGCTCTCGACTATAATACAGTGTATTTACAAAGTTCACACAGCTAATATAACCCTCAAATGGATCTTTACCAAATGTTCGTCATTCATACTGCATGCATGCATCGATTCATGTGAGTATAGTATTTATTTGGATGTTTACATTTGATTCTGAATGAGTTTGATAGTATGATCCGTGGCTAACACACTGTTGGAGAGATTTATAAAGAATGAAGTTGTGTTTATGAATTATACAGACTGCAAGTGTTTAATAATGAAAATAGCGACAGCTCTCGTCTCCGTGAATACAGTAAGAAACGATGGTAACTTTAACCACATTTAACAGAACATTAGCAACATGCTAACGAAACATTTAGAAAGACAATTTACAAATATCACTAAAAATATCATGATATCATGGATCATGTCAGTTATTATCGCTCCATCTGCCATTTTTTGCTATTGTTCTTGCTTGCTTACCTAGTCTGATGATTCAGCTGTGCACAGATCCAGACATTAATACTGGCTGCCCTTGTGTAATGCCTTGAACATGGGCTGGCATATGCAAATATTGGGGGCGTACATATTAATGATCCCGACTGAATGTTGAGATTCGCCTGTTCTTCGGAGGTCTTTTAAACAAATGAGATTTAAATAAGAAGGAGGAAACAATGGAGTTTGAGACTCACTGTATGTCATTTCCATGTACTGAACTCTTGTTATTTAACTATGCCGAGGTAAATTCAATTTTCCATTCGATGGCAACTTTAAAGTGAAAAAGATGTCTTTCACTTTAAAATAATGGTCCTGATCTAGGTAAAACTTGAATAATGATGCATTTCATGACCATGTTTAGAGTAAAAAAAAGACAACTGCTCACATCTCAGGCACTTTAATGTTGTGATTAGTAATTAATTAGTAATTCTTTATAATTCGTCATAGTTACCTATTAGATCTTAATGATGCTAATCTCATTCTCTAATTATTGATTAGCTAATAAGGAACTATCTTAGTCCTATTTTTGATATTACTTACTGATTAGTTAAGCTTGTTTCTATAGAAGTAGCTGAAGTGTTAATGTAGTTCTACTCATTAATCCTGCATTACTTCCTGCATTGTTAATTATTAATGATGGACCATTATTCTAAAGTGTTACCAAGAATTATTATGTCAGAATTGTAGGATATAAACTCACAATTGTACGTTATAAACTCAATTGTGAGAAATAGTCAGAATTCCGTGATATAATGTCAGAATTGTGCATTATAAACTCACAATTGCAAGAAAAAAAAGTCAGAATTGTGAGATAAAAAGTCACAGTTACCTTTTTTTTTCTTTTTTTATGGCAGAAACAAGCTTCCATACAGACATGCACTAGTTTTCTTTAGCAAATGTAAAAATGTATTACAAAAATGGACTGTCTTGCAACAACATGAAGCAACATGACAGGATACAAAATCCATATTTCTACAAGACACTTCACTTACAATATTCACTTTAACTGCCTTTTCACCCTTTCATAAACATATTCTTTTATGATTATGTAACACTGTGAAATAAGTTTTCAGCAACAAGCAATTTGTCTGTCCACATGACCAAAAAAAACTTCTAAACGACATGACAGCCAATCAGAGGATAATTGGGTAATACTTTTGTTAACATTAGTTAAGGAGGACCTATGATGTTTTTTTTCCATCTTTATCGTTCTTTAGTGTGTAATGTTGCTGTTTGAGCATGAAAAAGCTCTGCAAAGGCACACAGTCCCTCCAGCGGGAGTTATTCTCCACATCACTGTTTCTGAACTCCCTGAAATGCCTCCTTTGTAGTCTTGAGTTTTCATCACATTTTTCCTCATTTAAATAATATAAAGGGGCGGGGCCTGGTTGAGTTAGTTAGTAGTGTGTTGAAACTGGCAGTTATGGTAAGGGGCGGGACAAAACCCAAACATGCTCGAATTGCTCGACCAATCACAACACACTGCTACAGTTGACCAATCAGAGCACGTTGTGCTTTTCAGAAGGAGGGGCTTCATAGAGACAGGAACTAAACAGAGTGTTACTGACAGACTGGGAAGAGAGGAGCTGCAACAAGGGAGAATATGAGGAAAATAATCAACATTCAAACACGAAAACCTGTTCTAGTAGACTAACAAAATCAAGACCTTGAAAAAAAAAATCATCTTTAATTCATTATCTAATGTTAACTAACAATAAGCAATGCATTTTTTCAGCATTTCTTAATGTTAATTCATAAAATTGTTCTTAGTTTGTTCATTTGAGTTCATAGTGGAATAAAATGTATTATTATTGATGAATTATCCTTAACATTAAGATTATTAAATGCTGTAGAAGTATTGTTCACTGTTACGTTTATGTTAACTAATGAAACCTTATTGTAAACCCGTATAATTGTGTATAATATCGATGTGTGGAGTTGTTTTGGACCTGTTTTGAAGTCTCTTATCAACTTAAAAGGATTGAAGAGACTGTTCATTATCAGCTTATTTCATGGCTGTCAACTGAATAAATGAATGCGAGGACACGCACATCTTCGAGCTCTGCAACAAGTGTTCACAGGCGGATTCATCACAGCATGGGTTTTTCAATCACATGCGTTTGTGACAATGCATGCAGAAGACCAAGTCTGGGTGAAATCTCGTCAAGTGATTCTGCCAGATCCTCTGTTTCGGTTTGTCCCAGATCTCGTCGCTTTTGCTTGTGCAGAACGGACCCTTTGGTCTAAATAAGTCCGCACTCCCACGCTCTCTTACCCTGACTCATCATCACAGACTCTGGAAATGGGTCGCTCTCTCCACGTCTCTGAAACTCTCTCAGCCTCATTTGCATTTAAAAGGCGTAACCGTGCTATTTAGCAAAGGCTTGTACTATATCAGTGCACATATTTATTCCCCCCCGGGCCTGAAACAAGCGAAAGAGAGGCGTTTGATCCCCCTACTATGTTTGTTTCATGTTCTGCTTCCAGGCTTTATTAAAGTACAATCAACATCGGTCCATAGATGCGCTTGAATTTCTTTCATATAGGCCAAAAATATATTAATGAATGCAGGAAGGCTGTCTTGAATGTTTGATTTGTGTTATTCTGTCTAAAAGGGACACGGCACATTTCAAGAGCCTTTTGGTCAAAGTCATATCACACAAACTTTACAGGGTCTGTTTTGTTTTCATAGTTAAAACACATTATTTTTAAGTTTTTACATTCAAAATAGTTCAAAAGATTTTTGATTACATGATTATGCACCTTGAATGGAAGTCTCTTTGGATAAAAGTGTCAACAAATACATAAATGTAAATGTATTTTTTAATTTTGTGGTTTGTGGCATTAATAATGTTCTCAGAATGTTGACATTATCTGTACATCATTCATGGAATGTTTTTTTCTGCAACACAGACCTTCTTCTAACACTTCTAAATGTTACTTGTTTCAGAATGTTCAGAGAACATTCAAAAGTAACAATCCAATAATGTTTGCGATTAATAAGGCTTGGAATGTTTCCTAACATTTTCATAACTTAACAGGAATGTTAGCAAAACATTCTCAGAACATATTTTTGTTAATATTAGTTTTTTTTTATATTTTATATTTTTCTTAAGATTAGTTTTCAACCCAAGGGCTGGGTAAATATAGAACAAAACACATGTTGGGTTAATTTTACCCAGTATATTGGGCTGTTTACTTAACCCAGCATAATGAGTTGATTCATTTTTACTATATTTATTTATTTATTTATTTATTTATTTATTTATTTATTAGCTTCATACGTGAATTAATGTTTACGGATGAACTTAAATCCTCAACTTTTTTTTAAATACTCCACACAACCACTGGTTTGCATGATAATTCCTTTATTTTCGTTGATATTTTATAGTATAGTATATTTTATTTCGTTTTTAACACATATTACAAAAACTACCCAAACACTGGAAGACATATAATAATAATAATAATAATAATAATAATAATAATAATAATAAAAACCCAAAAGGCTCAACCCAGGACTTGGGCAGAAAATATAACCCAAGATTTAGATTCCCTTTGTCGTCATCTAACGCTCCCTAAAAGTAAATCTGTAAATACACTAAAAATATAATAACAGTGTTAAATGTAATCCTTAACAGTAATCTTTACTGTAATCTTTAATCAGAAAATGTATTTTTAATATTGTACATTATAATGTTGTGATGCCTAAATTCATGCATTTAAAAAAAAATAAAAAATGATTTTAGTTAATTCATATTTATTCTTACTTCTAATAAGATGCAGACAAAACAGTTTTGCATTATAATATCTGCCATATATCAGCTATCGGCCATGAAAATAATTAACAGCTCATCAGAATCAGCAAGATTTTTATTATCAGTGCATTGCTTTTAAGATTCACTTGTAGAATATATGTATATTGTGAACATTGTGTTTATGATTTAATGTGTGGTGTATTTGACGCATATAGTTCGTTACTCTACGAGACCTTGTGAATTGCCCTTCGGGGACAAATAAAGTGTTTGAAATGAAAATTGAAATGAAATCACTACCAGAAGAATATGTGAAGTAACAATACAGTTCAGTTCTTTATCAGAGATTTTCTTTTGCTTAGAGGTGACCGCAGCATCTGTGTTTGTAGCGTGACGGTCAAAAACTCTCCTGTTGGATCACGTGTGACTGATAACATTTAATGGCCTTCACCACTTTAAAGCACTTTCAGAGTTTCACAACAGCCTGACACAGTTGGCAGAGCCTACACTGTAAAAAATTACCGTGATTTAACAGTAAAAGACTGTAAAAATGCTGCGGTGAAAAACTGTTAATTGGTTTACAGAAAGTTTCCGTACTATATACGGTGAATAACTTTAATAGATCTAACGGTACATTTAATGTAATTTTACGGTAAAATACTGTTAAATTCACAGTTTTTGGAAGTGAAAAATAATTCATTGTACAATTTACAGTGAAAAAACGTAAATTGACATTCCCATGATTCCCTGCGTGACACTTCACATTTGATATATTTTCATTGAAATAACTCTGTTTCTCTGTTAGTTTTTCTCATTTTTTTCTAATTAGTTATGTACATTAGGGTTTTATGTTATATCTAATGTTGTTAAATTAATGTTTATTGCATTTTTAAAATTTCATGCATGTTACCATGATGGTGTTTAGTGTGTGTGTGAATGACACTGTGTGCTCCTTCTATATGTTAGTGTTGTCCTTCTCAGCTTGTAGAAAATCTGCTCGTGAAGAACTTTGATTCATCATGTGACTCTCATCACCACTGTGTTTGGTAACTGTCAGTGTATTATAAAGATACAAAACAGATATTAGTACTTCATTAGGTTGGTAAATTAACATTATATCAGTTATTGAAATACGTTATTTTACCGTAAATTTTACAGGGATTTTTTTTACAGTGTACTGAAATCCAATGTTAAATATACATATTTAAAATGTAAAATTCACATGTAACTCCGTAAGTATGTTTACAGTTTGATGTAATTTTTACAGTATACAGCTGCCGGTATTTTTCTGTAGAAACAATGGGATTTTTTTTACAGTGTAGAAAACAATGTAAATGAATACTGTCTGTTGCAAAATTCCCACTCGATTAACATTGCATTAGATGGAAAATAACACATTAAGTGGAATTTATTTTAAAGAAAGCAAGCACAAACTCTTTTCAAGCAAAATAAAATTGTTAAATTGTTAAAAATGTACACTCTAAAAAATGCTGGGTTAAAAACAACCCAAACTGGGTTGAAAATAGACAAACCCAACATATGTTTTCCCAACCTGCTGGGCAGTTTTATTTAACCCAACTATTGTTTAAAAATGACTATATGACTATATGGAACATGTTCATAATGAATATGAAAGTAAATGTAAAGTAATGTGTAAGATTCTATAATATTTACTTACTGACTTCAAGTTGCACTTCTTCAAAGTCATATTTAAAAACAAAAGTAACACAGTTTCAATATCATATTTAATTATTTCCCTTCACAACTTTGGTAATAACTTGAAAACTCATCTGCAGTTTCTCACAGGAGACACAATTGGATAAGTGGTCAAGCCTTCAAAAACCTGGATAAATAAACCTTCTATAAAATTTTATCAGGAAATATAATATGAGCTGTGTCCTGTGGCAGAAACAGCAACAAAGACACAATTTAAAATCATATATGTTCTGTTAAAAAAAAAAACAAAACAAAAAAAAACACTAAATTTCAGCCAATGCTATATAATAAACTATATTATCTTTGTCTCAGGAGAATAGAAGTCTCAAATTGCTCTATGATCTAATTTCATTTCTGTTGAGAGTTTTAAATTACATTTCATGTTTTAGATAATATAATTATATAATTTTTTTTGCAATTATAATTATGTAGTGGTAAATAAATGTATGCCAGAACAAGCACAGTCTGTCAGAGCCACAGTAACTAAAGTCTCAGTCTTCTCAAAAACCGAAGAGAATCAGCTAGTTATCATTTACAGCAAAGTTATTCTGTATGTTCATTACAAAATAAAGTGAATTATGTGGTTTACCATAAGTTTACCTGATGTGACAAAAACGCTAAAGGTTGAGTCATGAATGTTCGTCTGTTTTCAGCTGCTTAGTAAGAGTGATGCATTGGCATTGTGTGTGTTTGCTCACAGTCCTGTTCACACAATAGTGCCAAAGCAGCACAGCCAAGTCAAACTGCTGAAGAACAGATTCAACAAGCACTGCAGCAACAACTTACAAAACACTTGTGATGCTTTACAAGCTCTGCTGTACACAGAGTTTCAAAGTGTACTTTGCGGGTGCATGAAAGAATTTTATTGATTTCTTTGTACAGAAACCATTTCTGATTCCATTCCACTCATTCCAGCCAAAATTAAAGCAATATTTACTACTTACGTTTTTACTTTTATAAGACAGAATTGGAAATGATAGGAAACTAAAATGTAGCTCAAACAGTAGATTGGTCCTGACAATGCCAAGGTCATTGGTTTGATTGCCAGGGAGTGCATGTATTGAAACAAAGTCAACCTTGAATACAATGTAAGTCACTTTGGATAAAAGCTTCTGCCAAATGTGAAATGCTAAAAACTTTGAGGACCACTATAGTAATTCTGGCCAACTTTTCTTTGATAAATACAGACAGCAAACCCTCAAAACATTCCTCAAAGTATTTCCTATGCAATGTTTGATTTCAACGTTCAGAATTATAGCTGTTTGCAATACCCTCTCTTCAAAACCAAACAAAAGGCATGCATTGAAAAAATACAAACCTTGAATGCAATTGTAAAACACTTTGGATCAAAGCATCTGCCAAATGTTATGCTAAAACTTTGAAGACCACTATAGTTAGAAATTTTGTCCAAATTTTGGAATTTTTGCAAAATTCAACCACATGCTCTCTTTAAAAATGCCTGCATTGAAAAATCGTAAGTCACTTTGGATAAAAGCATTCGCCATATGCATGAATGTAAAATGCAAACATTTCTGAAGACCACTTTTCTTTGATATTACATAAATACAGACAGCACAGCTATTTGAAAATTATGTTCAAACCTTTGAGCATTCCTCAAAGTATTTATGCAATGTTTGATTTCAAAGTGCAGCATTTTCATGTAATACAGCAGTTTAAAGATGCTGTGAGTGATTTCAACCACATACAGTACCCTCTCTCCAAAACACAAAACAAAGCAAAAATACATGCACAGAAAAAATGCAAGTCTTGAATGCAATGTAAAGCACTTTGGATAAAAGCATCTGCCAAATTTGTAATGCTAAAACTTTGAAGACCACTATAGTTAGACATTTTGGAATTTTTGCAATATTCAACCACATGTCCTCTCTTAAAAACCAAACAAAATGCCTGCATTGAAAAAAACTTGAATGCAATGTAAGTCACTTTGGGTAAAAGCATTTGCCATATGCATGAATGTAAAACGCTAAACATTTTGAAGACCAATTTTCTTTGATATTGCATAAATACAGACAGCACGGCTATTAGAAAATGATGTTCAAACTCTTAAAGCATTTCTCAAAGTATTTATGCAATGTTTGATTCAATGTAAATCAGCGGTTTAAAGGTGCTGTGAGTGATTTCAACCACACACCCTCTCTCCAAAACACCACAAAACAAAAAAAATACATGCACTGAAAAAAGATGCACTCAAACCTTGAATGGAATGTAAATCACTTTGGATAAAAGCATCAGCCAAATGCATAAATATAAACTGGAACATTGGAAATGTAGCCTAACCTTTCCTTGATATTGCATAAATACAGACAGCTATAAGAAAATGATGCTCAAACCCTCCAAACACTGCGTCAGAGAGACTCACTCAAAACTGAATGGTTGCGTGAGGGTTTCAGAGGTGTGACAGATGAGGATGTGCATATCAGGAATCTTAATGTGATGGAGGCAGACGCTGCTCCGTGCCACACTAACCAAGAGTGATGGATGAGACTTATTTACCAAAACCTCCAATAAAACATGACAAGAATATAAATGGAGGAGAAAAGGGATGTGGCAAGGATGCAGACAGATGAATGGAAGGATAATGTGAAGTTAATCAAAGTAAATGGAGATAAATACAACTGAGATGAAGAGAAGAAGAAACAATTATATAGAGTGTAATTCATCGTTTATAGATGTTATACCAAGAGCGATGGAAAGAGAGAAATGAGTAAGATAAACAGAGGAAGAAGACAGAAAGAGCGAATGATGAACACTAGGCTCAGATCGAGCACCTGAAGATACGGACTGATCTTATTTAGCAACGCAGAAGGTGAGTAATGAAAGCGGCTTGTCAAACTGTAAGCTACTCATGATTCATTAAGTGGTTCAACTACAGTCAAGCTACAAACAAACAGTAGCAAACTATTACGAATATCAGAGCAGAAGATCTCAGGCTCAAAAATATATAATCAATATCAGTATAAATACACAAAAATATATCCAGTTAAATTATGGTAAAAAAAAAAAAAAACAGCAACATAAGAAGCAACAAAGATATTAAAATTGAATCTATTGTAGGAATATCCTCTTTTCATTATATGAAAATCTATAGTATTTACTACACAAAAGAATTGCTGGTTTAACTTAAAAAAGTAAGTTACCTGATTGCCTTCAAATTGAGCAAATTGACAAAATTTAGTTAATACAATAAGGGCGATTAATTTAATCAAAATAAACTCAAAATATTGTTATCTGAACCACATTAATTATTGAAGTTGATTTGACAAAAGAAAAAATGTTGTGGTGATAAACCATAAAACATTTTTTACAGTATCAAAAACTATTGCTAGAAAAAAAAAAAAAAATTTCAGCGATTCTCTTGCCAGTCAGATCGTTCTAATATACTGAATATTAAATGCATTTCAATGAAAAACAGCAGTGAGCGTAAACAAATCAAATGCATTTACAATTTACAAATTGCATTGGCTGAAAAAAAGGGCAGCAGATCTAAGTGCCCATAAGCAAAGATGGCAGATTTCAGATCACGTACTTCCTGCCATTGAACTGAATAGGAATGCTATAACGGACAAATTTCTCTGGTAAACCCTTGGCTTAGGGAGCCTAAGACTGTCCCAGATCCAAGCATCATTTTAAGAACAGATGTTTCTGTGATATCTGTCAGGTTATTCCCCAAAACTGTTTACAGCTCCTGTACGACATGAAGATCCAGTGACGATCAGTATCAGTGCATCAAATGCATTATACAGCAGGCTGTTTAGTAGCAGCAGTGGCCAAAAGTGATGTCCGGCCTACTCTCTAAAAAATGCTGGGTTAAAAACAACCCAAGTTGGGTTGAAAATGGACAAACCCAGCAATTGGGTTGTTTTAACCCAGTGGTTGGGTTACATGTTTGCCCAACCTGCTGGGTAGTTTTATTTAACCCAACTACTGATTAAAAATGACTATATGTCTAGCTTAAAATGTATCCAAAAAAGGTGAGAAATTAAAAATCAGACACATAATTTCTAGAGGCAACAATAATAATCAAAAGGTGTACATTTATTAATAAGCAATTTAATAAATGTTTATTGTTTATTATTCATTATCTTATTAATAAATGCTCATTTATTAAACATATTAATAAATGTTAATTTCCAGCATATTTTGGGTTTATTTTAAGTGAGCAATACAGTAATTTACATACAACAGTTGAGTTAAATAAAACTACCCAGCACGTTGGGCAAACATTTAACCCAACCACTGGGTTAAAACAACCCAATTGCTGGGTTTGTCCATTTTCAACCCAACTTGGGTTGTTTTTAACCCAGCAATATTTGTTTTCCTACTATGGAAGTCAATGGCTACTGTCTGGTTACCAATATTCCAACGCTATCTCACGACCAATTCGTACTTATTCTACGAGGTGGCTATTTCGTATAAATTCATACGGCCCCACTCGTGCGAATTCGTACGATTTGTCTAAACCCCAGTGACGGTTAGGTTTAGGGGCGGGGTTTGGGGTAGGTCATTCGTATGAATTCATACGAATTTGTCAACTCGTAAAATACATACGATTTAGCAAAAAACGTATGAATTAGTACGAGTGAGGTCGTATGAATTCATACGATTTAGCCACCTCGTAAAATACGTACGAATTGCCGTGAGATCAGGTTGAATATTCTTAAAATATCTTCTTTTGTGTTCAGCAGAAGAAAGAAACTCATACAACTTGAGGGTGAGTAAATGATGACAATTTTTTTTATTTTGGGGTGAATATCCCTTTAACCAAGTTTAGTGTTTTGTCCTTCCCTCATATATTATTTTATTTTATTTTTTTTTTTTTAAATCAAATATTTTCCGGACATTTTTGCAAGTTTAATCAAACTTGTTGGGTCATTAAAACCAAATATTCCCTCCAGACATCATCACTTTTTAGCACTTCTGTGTATATATATGAGTTGTGATGAGTTCATCTGTCAATAATAAAGAGGAAGACTGCGTCTCACTGACTCGATTGACATTTACTTCCACCTCTGTGGCCACAATCGTCGCTGCATGGCTGGGGAATGTGTCTGCTCATGCGTTTGGCTCTGAACACTGAATGCATGAAGTGAAGATGTGACTCACTCTTGGTTTCTCCCACACGTGTCACACTCTCCATGACCTCCCATCTGTTCTATACCTCCCAGTCTCATGCTGTGGTTCTCGGTCTCTGATTTCTCACACGGCTGGCGTCCAGGTTTCAAGGTTTCCGCTGGGCCTCCTGATGCCTCATGGCGGTGGTTTGGATCAGTGTATGTGAGTGGAGCGACAGTGTTTTCCTCTCCTCATCTTCAAGCACTTTACTCTGAATTCAGCCCAGGGTTTCCATTTCTTGCTTTCACTCTCTGCTCTCTGAGTTTGATTCTTAGCGACATTTATGGCCCGTTATAGCTTTGTTTGTCCACACACACACACCTTCACTCTTTCTTTCTTTTCATTTTTTTGTCTTTCTGTAAATGTCCTTTAAATATAGTCAATATGTTTTATTCAAAACTGGCCTCATTTCTATGCCTTAATAAAACAAATGGATATATAATACAAAATAAAAATACATTCCCATTCAAAAGTTTGGGGTGTTTATGCTTTTTTAATTGTCACAATTTTTTGATCAAAAATACAGTAAAATACAGTAATATTGTGAAATATTATTACAATTTAAAATAGCTGTTTTCTGTGTAAATATATTGTAAAGTGTAATTTATTCCTGTGATGCAAAGCTGAATTTTCAGCGTCATTACTCCAGTCTTCAGTGTCACATGATCATTCAGAAATCATTCTGATATGATGACTTGTTTTGTTTCTCAACATTTCCACTCAAACAGTTTTGCTGCTTAATTTTTTTTTTTGTTTTTTTTTTTGTTGTTTTTTTGTGGAAACTGATACATTTTATTTTTCAGGATTCTTTGATGAACAGAAAGTTCAAAAGAACAGCATTTATTTGAAATAGAATCTTTTGTAACATTATAAATGACTTTACTGTCACTTTTGATCAATTTAATGTGTAAATATAAAAGTATTAATGTCATTACTAAAAAATTATATAAATATCTTACTGACCCTAATCTTTTAAACAGGAGTGTATACATGTTTCATGTTAATATTGTTTAATTTTTGTCTATTTTACTCTCACAAAAATGCTATAGAACTTTTGCTCAATCTGTAATTAACCAAATTGATCAAAATTTTCAAACATTTTTACAAATATTAATATCGCAGAATATTTAATTGGTGAAGCAAGAGGAAATTTGGTTACACTTTATTTCGATGGTCCACTTTAGACACTAACTATAAGTAACTTTGGAACTACATGTAAACTAACTCTCATTAGAGTATTAGTAGATGGTTAGTTTAGGATTATTAAAATAAGTTGACATGTAGTTGCAAAGCTACACTCTAAAAAAATGCTGGGTTAAAAAAAAACAAAAAAAAAAACAAGTTGGGTTGAAAATGGACAAACCCTGTGATTAGGTTAAATGTTTTCCCAATCTGCTGGGTAGTTTTATTTAACTCAACTATTGTTCGAAAATCACTATACGGTTGGCTTAAATTAAACCCAAAATAGGTTGGAAATTAAAAAACAGACACAATTACTGGAGGCAACAATAATGATCAAAAGGTGAACATTTATTAATAAGCAATTTAATAAATGTTTGTTTAATGTTTGTTTAATTATTGTTCATTAAACTATTAATAAATGTTCATGTCGTCATTTTACGCTAGACTGCTTCACAAACGAGGGTCAATTCAACACAAAAGATGAACATGACGGCACATGCTAGTGGATGAGTTGAATCAACTCCACAGCAACAATTTTCAACAAGTTGGGTTGTTTTTATCCCAGCATTTTTTTAGAATGTACTTATAGTTAGTAAAATAACTAAAGTGGACTATTGAATTACAGTGTTTCAAAAAACCCAAATGCTACTGCTAACTTTTTTTAAAAAAACTTCTTCTCTCCAAAATGACCCAACTACACAACCCTCACATACTCTAATTAGGAGGATAAGAATGGATAAATCATCCTTCACTATCAAACTAGTTTGCAGCTTTGCCATTTCACACCCACACAATCCCATTACCCCCTTTTCAAATAAGCCAGCACATACAGTATATTATAACAATAAATGTGCTGGCATCTAAAATATTGTTATGGTATAACCTTTGGGTGAGACAGAATGAGGAAGAACCAGTGAAATCAAGCAGCGGTGCTGTGGATCTAATGGTTATTGTGTTTAATGGCTCTCAGTGTTACTGTAATCAGCCGCGTTGTTCGGCCACAATTGTGCGGCTGATTGCACAACATCTGAGAGAGCCGACTGAACTGATTTGCTAAAGTTACAACTGCAGTTTCATCATCTGAAGAAAATTAGACCTCTCGATTACAACCTGGAAATGAACACAGCCAGAAGAATTCATAGTAATAAAACGAATTAAAACTTTGTACGAAAACAGAAGTGAAGAAATGATTAAAATGTGTGTATGTGAGATGAATTAACATATGCAATTAACTCTCCAAACCATATAATCATAATCTGTGCCATTATGATTACTGAAATATGTGACCATGGACCACAAAACCAGTCATAAGGGTCAATTTTTTTGAAATTGAGATTTAAACATCACTGAAAGCTGAATAATTAAGCTTTCTATTATTGTATGGTTTGTTAGGATAGGACAATATTTGGCAGAGAAACAACTATTTGAAAATATGGAATTTGAGGGTACAAAAAAAAAAAAATCAAAATATTGAGAAAATCGACTTTAAAGTTATGCAAATGTAGTCCTTATCAATGCATATCCACTCACAAAAATATGTTTTTGATATATTTATGGTTGAAAATGTACAAAATATCTTTATGGAACATGATCTTTACTTAATATCCTAATGATTTTTGGCATAAAAGAAAAATTGATAATTTTGACCCATACAATGAATTGTTGGCTATTGCTACAAATATAGCTATGTGACTTGACTGGTTTTGTGGTCCAGGGTCACATATGTATACTGTATACAAAGTTGTATAACAGATTTATTAATGAACTAAAAAACTCAAAACTTGTTTTCAGCAGCTCAAGAAACATTTCTTCTCATGAATCTTAAAAACAGTTCATATTTTTGTGGAAACTGTGTTACATTTGTTCAGAATAATCTGATGAATAGAATTCTGAATGAATTCTACTGTAACATGAAAACTGATTGACCTCAAACTTTTTGAACGGCAATAGTATATATATAAGGTTACTTATCATACGATCTTAACTTGATTCACCCAGTCAACATCCTCAACACAACCCAATCAAAACTCCCCATCAGTCACGTCAGGGTTAAATTACCAGAGCCAATTACACTATTCAGACTGACCCAGAATTTGGGGTTAATTACAAGCAGCGAGAGGAAGCAGAACAGAGAAAACAAATGGGCTCTTTCCATGCCAAGTCCAATAGCCGCTTCTCCCTCAATCCTGCTGCCGTTCGCTATAATCCATATTAATGTGAGCGTCTGCTGCCCTTACAAGCCACTGCGCTCTGCCTCGCAATAAAGGAGCTGAAGAGATGCATTGATTTTCTTTTTTAAATGGCAAACAACGGACAAAAAGGAAAAGTACAACAAATGACAATTTTGGTCTGCCCGTTGGGGTTGGAGGGAAGAAAATGCGGTTACAGCGGTCTCATTAAAGACCTGGAATGGACTCTATATGCACAATTCTCATCTCAGTGGCTACTGCAACATCCAGTGCCGTGCAAAATGAAGCAGAAAATGAAATCTTGAGCAAGAGCTACATGACAGGACAATGCAATATTGATACAATGCACCTTCACACAGATTTTAGTGAAAATAGACAGCTAGTATACGGAGTTCATTGTTGTTGGCAAGTACAGACTGTAAAAAAAAAAAAAAGACATTTTCCCAACAATGTTGCCATCTTTGATGTTATGCGAAATACTCCTTGGAAATAAAAATTAAAAACTATTAATAATGCATAACATAACACTAACAGACTCGGAAAAAGTCAGAAAACTGGACATGGTCACACAATTAACTTTATCTAATTTATATACTAATATGGTTTTTCAGATATTACCTTTCATGTAATGTGTAATATAGCTGTTTTGTGAATTTAAAAGGTCTGCAAATAGAATAATAAACTGAGTTTTTGACTCACTGGCCATCTGAACAATCAGAGCAGAGTAGACCAATCACAACAGGCCCACACTGTAAAAATGCTTTTCTTATTTACATTTTTTGTCTTGTTTCCAGTCCAAATATCTAAAATTCTTAAATCAAGAAGCATTTTCTAGACAAGTAAAAATTATTTTCTTGTTTTCAGAAAAATAAGTCAAAATTAAGTGAAAAACAAGCAAAATAATCTGCCAGTGGACTAAGAAAAATAATCATATTTCAAAACAAAAACAAGATTATTTTTCTTACCCCATTGGCAGATTATTTTGCTTGTTTTAATTTTGACTTATTTTTTCTGAAAAAGCAATAATTTTTTTAAGGATTTTTAGATATATTTGGACTGGAAACAAGACAAAAAAGTAAGAAAGCATTTTCTGCAGTGACCAATCAGAGCAGAGTAAACCAATCAAAACAAACAGCCATCTGACCAATCAGGAGGGATTTACAGAGACAGAATCCGAACGTTTTCAGACACATTAAGAAATGATGTTACGTGCAATATGTAGTATAATATAGTATATTATGAGAAAATTAAAGTGTTTTTGACCTTTGATGCATGTGAACCTATTGTAGGAGACTCCAAAACAACATTAGCATCATGGGGCACTTTAATATAATGTACTGCAACAAGTGGAAAAAAATATTATAGATAATTTCTTATAAATATGTCATAATAATAATTAAATCAAACCTAATCTAACATGTGTAGGTTTATGCTCTAAGTGAGTTTGTCTAAACTCAAATGACTAATAAAACATGAAAGCGAGACAAAACAGTCAATCTTTTTTCTCACTGAAGATCATGAACAACTCTCTACGACAAGCGTTTAATTCAGTCTGTAGGCGTCAGGAGCTCAGAGAGAGATATCACAGTTGGTCGTTTAATCTGTCAGTCAGCGGAAATAGTTGTGTCACATCCACTACTAAAATCATTTAGAGTTAGCTTGCCATCAGCGATGGAGCCCGAGGCAGAGAGACACTCGTCCTGCAGGCGCCGTCTGACCGCCAGACTCAAGCAGCCGTGAAGGTGAAGTTATCTGGCCTGATCCGGCAAAAGACTGACAGTCTCAGATTCAGTACCATCACGATTTGCATTTTAAATAACACGACTAAACTCCATTCAGAGAGAATTGTTTGTTCTTTTCTATATCTGGAACATCGTGCTGTAAACAGACTCTCAGAAACCCCGGTGGTAAACAGAGGAGGTCGGGTGTGCAGTCATAAGATTAGACAATGGAAACAGATGAATGACAACCTTGAAAACTGATTATAACTAGAGCTCCTCCAAATGACTCTGAGGCTCATGATCTACTGAGCATTGCTGCGGTTTATAAAAAAAAAATATCTTCAGCATAAACGCTTCTCATATGATGTGGTGCCATCATGATGTCATTTTCCTAGAGTGATTAGTCACATGACATTTACGGGTCAGGTGATTGGCTCAAAAACCCAAAAACCATGAGCAAACATTTAATATGGCAAATTTCATATTTCCAGGCATTGTGTGCTATGAACGTTTATTTAAAAATCAAAGTAACTTTTCGATAGCACCACAAAGACAGTTTGCTCAACAGATTACTTATAGTTGCCTCTGCGTATTATTTTAGTATTGTAATTTTATCTGAAAAATACAGTTCAGGACAGAAAAAGCATATTAAGATAAACTGCAAGAAAAAAAAATCAGTCGAAAGGTCTGTATTGTTGTCGACTTTTCTTAAGTTGTATAGACATTTTGAAGTTCTTCTTAGTGATATTCAAAAAAAAAAAAAATCAACATCATCCACAGGATGTCAGAATACTTGTGCATTTCAATGCAAAGGTCTTATAAATATTTGATTATTTCAACACAACTTTCCACTGCTGCGTGTCAATCAAAGGATGTGAATTCTTCAGATGGCCAAACACTTCAAAAAGGTGTTAGAAAGTTTGTCTCTTTTCTCCCAAAACCCTGAGAAGTGCTGATACACTGGGTGAAAACTTAATGTCCCTGCATTTCATTTCAAAAGTGCTGAATCAGAATGTAACATCTGGAGCTGCTGGATTTATACTGTTCTGTGCTATGTTACGACCCTAGAAAAAGTCAAGGTTTGGCTGGTTAGCAGCCTGTTAGTTCCTGCTGACAGATGACTAATGAACGAATGAACAAGTGAGCAAGCAAATAAACCAATGCATAAATAAATAAAAGCATAACTAAATAAAAGCATAAATAAATGCAAAAATAAATAAATGCATAAATAAATACATGGATAAATTAATGAATAAATGCACAAATAAATAAATGCATAAATAAATGCATAAATAAATACATGCATAAATTAATGAATAAATGCAAAAATAAATTAATGCATAAATAAATGCATAAATGGATGGATGGATGGATGGATGGATGGATGGATGGATGGATGGATGGATGGATGGATGGATGGATGGATGGATGGATGATGAAAGCAGACTCTTTTGTTTGTTTTTTTGTTCTCTCTCGGTTCGCCTCTCCAGCTTCATGTGTTGCTTTTTTATCCTCTAGGCCTTTAAAACTTTGTTTTATTTTTATTCTAACTACATTTTTATGTAGGACTCCCGTTATGTTGCGTTTGGGTCAAAATAACTACATACGACACATAAAACAAATGCAAATCAAGCAGTGCTTCCCCAGTGAGCGGGAAACCGAAGAACTCTTCGGCATGAATCATTGTGATTGGATGTTTTTGCAGAACGCTGGTTTTGTTTTCAGACATAACATCATGCACTGCAAAACATGTTAAGTTACGGTAACTCAAACCATTTGAGGAAACTGATTGCCTTAAACCATTTAAGTTTTAAAACCAGTACTGTAAACTCATTCACATTAAGTTAAATTCACTTATATTTTAGTGTTGGTTTAGTCAATCATTAGAGTAAACTCAACTTAAAGATTTCAAGTTTATTCCATTCATTCAGTTTGAATTCAGGTAACAAAGTCTCAACAACTACATAGATACTTAAATGGTTTGAGGAAACATGGTTTAAGTGATCAAACTCAAAGTAATAAAGTTACATAAGACTAAGCAAAAACTAACACTGGTACTAAGCAATGATGACAGAACATGATCAAAACATGATTTAACTTTATAAAGCCTACACTGTTAGCCCGGATAAGTTGAATTTACTTAAAAAATTTGAGGAAACTGGTTGCCCTAAAAAAATTAAGTAATGATTAAGTAATATGAACTTAATAATTCAAGTTCATTTAACTTAAAATGTTTTGTAATATTAATTACTTTGTAGTTATTACAACTAGTATATTTAAGTTCAATGTACTAAGCAAGTTAACTTGCCACCAATCAAAATTCATCCATGCCTCCCATCATGCATTGCTGCATGAATAAATTATGAGCTGAATTGTCTTAGTAATTTTCTTTATTCTCACTATTTAAATTTTGCTGTTTTTCTGACTTTTTAGTAGCTTGTTTTCTAATGTTCAGAGTTGATCTGTTTATCAGAACATGTTGCTTGTCACCGTCGTTGAGATTCACAGGCTGATTCTTGATGTCTGTATGTGCCTAAAATATATATATATATATTTTTTTTGTGATAAGGACATCTTAAAAAAAAAAATTTATTATGGAAGTTGATCATCCGCTGTAGAATCACAGTGCTGCTGTAATCAATAATGTAACTCTAACTCAGAGATTGGGCTCTAAATGAGTTCAGTGATTCAGATCAAATAAAGATTATGTGAAAACATAACCAACATCAACTGATCATCTTTTAACTTTGCTTGTCTGGTTGGTTTTATTGCAGTTAAAACTGCCCAAACAAAATCTAATATTAAAAAGTCAAGGGTCAAGAGCTCAACTAAAACAAACCCTGACCCTCGATGATGGTAACTTAAAAATTGTGATTTTCTCCTTTGGTGAAAAACTATAAAAAGGTAAATGTTAGGAAAAAATGTCTGTAGAACAGCCAAAACAAATGTTCCAACTGCTCATCAACAGCTCCTTGAATTCATACACACCACGACAAAATGGCGTCATTACTTGCCGCAAACCAGTGTGAAGGAGGCGTGGTCAGGAGAAAAACTTCATAATTTAAGTGCATTTAACTTACATTTATTAACACATTCAAATACACCCACAAATTAGTAGAATTTACTTATATTTTATAAGTAATGCAACCAAACTTAAATATTTTAAGTATATTGTAATTATATTTTTAAGTAAATATAAAATCCGGGCTAAGAGTGTACTGTATCATATTTAATATGCACATTTCTAAGGCCTCTAAATGATCAACATGAACTTTGCTGATAAACCTATATCACGATCTACCACATGCTTCTTTTGTCTGATTTATAGACTTTTTTAGCAAGTAAAAGCATTTAATTATAATTGTACATAATTGTACAGTACAATGCTTACATAATTGTATAATTAATTATGTACAGAAATGTATAATTGCTTGTGGTTCACGTGTCTTTTTGCTGTGAAATCTTTACTGATTTTCTCATCAAGTAAATGTAAGAGTAACTTTGATGTTGTTAGTAATATTTCAATTGGACTGAAGTAACTGGTTTACTTGATTATCCACAGATCAATTTTTAGAAAAATCATGAGATGATCAAATATGATCATCAGGCTTTTGAGGAAGGTTTATTTGTTCTTCTCTCAATCATCATTGTATTGCATTGCATTATATGTTTTAAAACTACAGAGCTTTGATCATAAAACTAAGCATCTTACTAAGACATATTATTGGCAGATATTGATATTTATGTACATTTTATGTAAGTATCTGCTATAATGTTATAAAGATCTCACTGATTTACATTACAAAGCATCAGAATTTCATCTTTTTGTCCATTTAAATATCTGATTCTGCACCAAATTGCATATATTTTGCTCAGTTTAAGTCTCTAAATAAAATTGAGCCATATTCTCACTATATCATACTATATATAAGCCATAAAAGCCTGAGATATCAAATATGATGATTTTCTTTTAGATTTTGTCTAAAGCCTTTACAGGGTTAACATTGAATAAAGGAGTAAAACCTCCCTAGAAGAATGAAACACAGCAACTGTCTATTGATTCAGTTCTCTGTGGTTTCTCTCCAAGCCTCTCATGAAAAATGCATTGACTAACCAAGACGCCAAAGTTAGCTCGGCCTGAACTGCTTTCAGGTATTTTCAGGTAACACTGATCTGATTCTTATGCATGAGCATGAATGTGTGAACAAGCTCAAATCACTGACAAAGTAATAGAAACTTCAAAATAGTACAAAAGTGACTAACATTTATATCATGTCCTCAGGGTTTTAATATGCAATGTCATAGTTTTCACTGGATGTGAAGGAATGGAAATGAGTGACTTGTACACATTTCGCAATACAGTTGATTTTATCACCGAAAATTAACCTGAATGTGTGCACGTGTGCTCTGAAACCTCAAAAAGCATCATCATAGTGATGATGACAGTTGTTTCAAATCTCTCAGGCGAAGCATTAGATTTCCTTCGACCTCCTGCTAAAAGGGTCAGAGCGCACCCGGTGGTGATGTCGGTCTGATCACTGAAATCTGCCCTTCACAGACGTCTGAAGGGATTGTAGGCTATACAGCCAAAGAGACTTGCGTCCTGCTTCAGGATAAATGAGATAAAACATGTTAAAATAATGTTTGATATCAGTGGGAATTGTGTGTCATCTTTCATTTCATCCCATAAAGGAAATTAAAAGATTTAGCGTGTGATCTTTGGCTTAAGAGTGTCAGAGTGTGTAAGTGCGTCTTCAAAGGGACTTTCAGACTCTGTAATGGTTCAAAACCATTACAGAGTCAGCATATTAGAATGATTTCTGAAGGATCATGTGACACTGAAGACTGGAGTAATGATGCTGAAAATTCAGCTTTGATCACAGGAATAAATTACTTTGTTAAATATATTTAAATAGTACACAGTTATTTTAAATTGTAATAATATTTCACAATATTACTGTTTTTACTGTATTTTTAATTAAATAAATGTAGCCTTGGTGAGCAGACGAAACTTCTTTTAAAAACATTAAAAATCTTAGTGGTTCCAAATTTTTGGACTGTACTGTATGTATATATATATATATTTGTTATGGTTATACTGTTTTTACGGTTCTGTACATTTATTTTTATATAATTTTGTGAAAATTAAATGATGTTAAGGTGGAGGCTTTAAATAAGTCCGTACAGGTTTTTCACCTCTAGTTGTACTGTATATGAATTGTACAACAACAAAAAAAGTATCAGTATTTTTTTTGTTTACAAATATTTAAACATTCTTAAATAGAGATATTTTTATTTGAGAAGCAAACATGAGTTTATACTTAAAATGAGAAAATAAATTATATCTCCTAGAGGGGTTAGAAAAACAAAAAATTCAAAGAGAAATTTTTGTATTTCTGACCCCATTTGTTGATATTTGGTATTTTTTTAAGCACTTAATTTTGATAAATAATTCAGAAAGCAAGACTTTCTCTCTTATTTCACTTTGCTTCTTAAGTAAATGTTTCTTGATTTAAGAATGTTTAGATATTTTACTGAAAAACAAGCAGTGATGACGGGCCCAAGCCCTGGTGCCACCGCCACCCTGGTGGCTTAAGGAAACCTGTACATAGTGGGCACAAATTAAATTTATTTTAATTTAAATCAAACAATGATTTTACACGATATGAGACTCTTCCTGTTTCCCTTTTTTGTCATTAATTCCTCACCCTGGCAACACTGTTTGAAATATCCTATAGTTGTTCGCAATTTAGCATCTTCAGTGTCTTGTTGACCAAATTTTGTGGCACCTGCATGAATCTTCTACGAGGAGTAGTTAAAAACCTAGTTAATTATTCAAAAAATCCACGTTCAAAACAAAATATCTGACTTCCTGTTGGTTGGAGCTAATGACTGTAAATTAGAAAGTTGTCTGATTTGATAAGAACAATATATGTACCGAGTTTGGTGACTGTACATAAGACTAACCCCCCAACTTTTGCCAAAAGGTGGCGCTATAGAGCCCCTCCTCTGCACCCACTACTAAGGCTTTGCCCATGTCTACTGGCCTACAACTTTGACATGTGTGTTGAGTTTCATGCAATTTGAAGCATGCTAAGGGCCTCAAAAACACCCAAGAATATTATAAAAGTTTGACGTTTTGCCATGGCAACAGTATTTAAGATATCAAGAATCTTTTCACATGCGTTTTTAAAGCATTTTGAATGCGACACACTTCCTGCTGCCAGTTGGTGACTCCCAATAATCACATACACGTCACATCCAGTCGCATCCAGTCCCATCCACAACACATTGCTGAAGTTTCATCCAAATCAGTCAGTGTATGCAGAACAATAGGGCCTTTGCCCTAAATACATATTTATATATTTACTTTTTTGCAGTGCATTTTCTTGACTTTTATTCTATATAGGTCCTATTAAAAAAAAAAAAAAAAAAGGACTAAACGAAGACTAATTGTCTGACCCAAGACTGTTCTTCATTATCCATCACATAAAGCTCCACAAAGAGCCATTGTTTCCTGAACAAAGTTTTCCTGAAGGTTTTTCGGCTGGTAATACTTCTAACTAGATCCATTTGTCATCCAAACCACCCTTGAACTTGTTTTTACAGTGTCTGCAAGGCAGTATTATATTTATATCCCTCAGACATTGTGGTTTTTGGGGTTTCTTCTAAACTTCTAACACTAAAGGTCTGATACAGTTCACATAATTCTTCTCTATTCTACGCCATTTGGTAATAAGCAAAACCAGTGAGAGGAAGTGCATCTGAAACATCATTTCCTTTCACTGTTTCCACATACTAAAAAAAAATTAAAATTTTCTTTTAAAAGAGCATATGCTAGATGGCCGAGTGCATGCTGAAAAGTGAGCATATTTGAAGCAAGCCTTTAACATTCATCTGCTGCCTTGCAAGCACTGATGTTTACTCTAGCATATGCAAATCTAATTGAACACACCTTCTGTAACCCCGAATATTCAGAGCTGCAGTGGTGCCAAGGATGCACAGCTTTTACATATGAAATCTAAATTAAAATCTAGCCCACACTGAAAGTTGTCCAATTGCATAAAAACCATGAAGCAAAAGTGGCACTGTGCCAAACAGATTCTATTTCATCTACTGGCCATGAAGGAGGGTAAAGTTGGTCAATTAGGTGGTTTGAGGCCTCAGAAGAGCACTGATGCATTGCTGTGGGTGTCTGTGTCGACAGGAAAATCACTCTTCATGGCCTCTTTAGAAGAACACCAAAGATTCTCTTAAATGAACTCTTGTCACTGACCGTCAAGGCAGCAGAAACTTTATGTCCTCAGATGACTATTTCTGCTCCAGCATTTACACTTGAGCTCAAATTGAATCTCTCTAGAGAAGCTCTTTGGAAGAAGTACAGATCGAGAAACACCCGACAAACCAACATCCACATCCAAAGTGCACAACACAGGACGAAACAGCAAAAATGTACTGTAAAAAAAAAAAATGCAATAGTAATTAACCTCGTTAACAGTATGATACATCTTACCACACTCTAAAAATAATCTTGGGATATATTTTTCTACCCAACTTTTTTCCAGTTATTTTTCCAGTGTTTGGGTAGTTTTTGTGTTACTCAGATCCTGGGTCAGACGTAACAACCCAGGGGTTGAGTTATTTATTGGAGACTTTTTGCGCCCTCTTCAGGAGAGAGCAGTGCAGCTCCATCAAAATGGTGCATGTCTTCGGTAAAATATGGTTCTGTCTTTTTGCGTGATGGAAACGCTTGATGCCTTGCACAAAATGTTATGATTTTATTCAAAAAGATACAGAATATAAATACTTAGGATGTTTAAATATGTTCTCAGAATTGTACATTGATTATTTATGGAGGTTATGGAGTCAGTCGCAGCATTTTTCGGCTACGAATGAAACGCAGACGGCGGTCTGAAGTTAGCAGTTCCCCCGCCGAACGCGAGCAATCTCCGTCAAGAGATCCAGTTACGTTACGGCGGAAACAGGACAACAGAGACTGGTCCATTATATACACAGCTGTGTTCAAAATTATTCATAACCTTTGTAAATATGACCAAAGAAGGCTGTGAAAATAAATCTGCATTGTTAATCCTTTTGATATTTTATTTTAA